>NC_039247.1:27449001-27749001 GCF_003368295.1 Carassius auratus
TATTTTACTGAACCTAGAAAATACAAATATGAAATTAAAATTCATAGCAATACATTTTAGAAATGAACATTTTAAATTCTGTTTCTCGTTTGTCACTCCAGTTGAAAAATGAGTTGGTACCCCATTCTTGAAGCATGAAATACAATCGCATGAGATATATGCGATCGCATGATCAGTATGATATGATGCAGCACTGTGGAGTGAGCACAGTGCTATTAATCGCTCCAGTAATGTATTTGTGCTCTTTATTGTATCCGGTCACTCATACCAGTGCAAAAGGTTAATGATGCACTTTACAAACATCTCATCCTGATATTCATGCGCTCTGATAAAGCTAATGTCTCATGACTGTTAATGGCTGAGCACTCTGGGTGATAACTGATGCTATCACTCGCTCGCTTTCTCACCCGAAACCAGTCTGCAGTCAGATAAATCTCCTGCTTTTGAACATCTCGTCTGGTGGACGGCTCAGAGGTCAGCTGACAACAATGTAAAATCGGCTCCATTAGTGTTGTGGGGCAGACGTTTAGAGCTGGGGTCCCTTGTCCCCCAACAGCTCTAATTACATTGTCAGAGGTTCTCAATTGTGCTGCCGTGATCCTTGATCTGGAGGCGTGACGATCAGCTCTTAGTGTGTGTCCAGGGTTTAACCTCTGCATGGACACTAGCTCTTAAACACACTCACATTTATCTAACAGAGAAAAGGGACAGTTCAGCCATAAATGAAAATGTATTTACTCATCTTCAGGCCATTCAGGATGTAGGTGACTGTTTTTCTTCAGTAGAAAAGTAAAGAAGATTTGTAGCTGAAACCGTGGTCCTCTGTGATTCATCAAATTCAACTTAAACTTGAATACACACAGACTCGTGGAGACCTAAATTGAGGTCCCCATTGGGAAACAAGCTTATAAATAATACAGAATGAGATGTTTATATATATATATATATATATAATTATGCAGAAAGTTTTCTGTATGGGGTAGGTTTAGGGGTAGGGTAAGGCTAAGGGGATAGAACATACCGTGTGGACAGAATAAAAACCATTACGCCTATGAAGAATCCACACAAGGATAGTAAACCAGACATGTGTATGTGTTTGTGTGTGTGTGTGTGTGTGTGTGTGTGTTGACAGCAGTGCTCAGTGTTCGTCTCTGTGTCGATATCTTTCTCTGTGACTACCGGCTCTTTGTCAAAAAAACATGTACAGGCAACACAAAATTAATACCTGTGGCTCTTAATGATATATTGAGGTCTTATAAAGTGTAGATTAGTCTGTTTAAAAAACTGATGTCGCAAATTAGCAAGGGAAATGTATATAAAAATGACAATCAATTTTTTTATTAATTTAAATTATTTTATATCAGCTACAAGCAGTAACCCAATATTCACAACCCAAATATTCGGGCGAGTGCAGCGTATTTTATGGAGGAAAGTTTTTTGAACATGGTAAGGGGCGTAAAATTCCCATCACATGCTTGGGGTATTTGGACAATCAAAACACAATAGATAGCTGACCAATCAGAGCACACCACACTGTTCAGAATGAAGAACTGATGAAATGGTGAAAAAAAATGCAATGATGAAAAATGGCAGGGGCATAGAGGAGCAATAATAATGCACAATATGTGGAAATTTTCTTTTTTTCTTTTTTTTCTTTTTAAGTTTTAGGTAAGATTTAAGGTTTAAAACAACATATTATAAAACAATGGTGATTTCAAAGGTGGATTAAGGTAGACTGGGACACTTTTTCCAATTCATTTCAATTACAAAAAGTGTTCCAAACGTTTGATTTTGTAAAATATCTGATATACACACAGTCATAAAATATAGTTACAGTATCTCAAACTGACTGTCAAAGTGCAAAATTGCTACAAACATAACATCAATGCAAGAAAAAAATCAACTTAAACTAGATATGGAGTTGTAAAATAATCCGGTTAAACTCACAGTACATGCGGGATTTACTGACTGTGAATGGAGCCGCTTTAGGATGTCAATCATCAGCTGCGCATGTGAACACTGAGCTTTGTGTTGAATCCTGATTCAACATTCTTTGCCAAATGATGCTACTAAATCGTGATACTACTAATTCATTACAGAACTGTGGGAGGACAGATTATATTATGATTGTTCATCATTGTAAAATAGACATTTGACACAGAGTGCAATAAAGCAGGAAAATTAATAAGTTAAATTAAGTCAGTTATCCACCTGAGTGAAACCATCAGTGTCTACATCTTAAACTGAACCTCTGTTTCATTTAGTTGATACAGTACTTCAATGATTTGATCTTTTAATGAGCATTCAGATGCAGTCTTGGGAGAAAGTCTTGATGGTTTGAAAGTGTGATGGTGTTGAAACTGCAATCACATTTTTCCGGGCTTGAAGAGTGACGTACTCAACAGAAGTAACTCTGACTCTGGTGAATGGGAGATTTCTCTCCCGGGTGAAAGGTTGCAACATGGCTTGCTGCAACTTTGATATCCTGCCGGCCCGGGGTAGGCCCCACAGGTCGTGGTCAGCACCAAAGAAAAGAGAAGAGAGAGGCGGGTCACGGATGTGAGGGGTCAGCAAGCCAGTGGTGACTTAAACTTTCAGAGGGAAAGTTTATAACTCTTTGTCTTCGAGCATGGTATTTTGCATATGTAACTGGATTGGGTGTTGATGCAAAAACTATTAAAGATTCTGAGAACATGTATATGTTGCATAGGTGTCAACCAGAGGTGGGTAGTAACGAGTTACATTTACTTCGTTACATTTACTTGAGTAATTTTTCTGGGTAACTAATACTTTTCGGAGTATATTTAAAGATGGGTACTTTATACTCTTACTTGAGTAAATTTTTTGGGAAAAATCTGTACTTTTACTTCGTTACTGTGGCCGACGCCCCTCTCGTTACTTTATCTTAAAGCAATAAATGTTATAAATGCTTCAGTTTATTCCAAACACGCCGTCTACTTTTCTCTGGGCAATGAGCGATGCCCATTCGCGAATGATTCATTCTTTTGAGTCAATTCTGTTCAAAGGCTTGATCAAACCAATTGGCAAACGAGTGAATTGGTTCATGAATCATTTTGAATGAGTCGTTCAGCTCCGTGCCTCACGAGCTGAGCGTCTGAAGCGGTTCACGCAGAGTTGTAACGTTTAAGAATACCAGCAGCGTTGAAAACGGGGCTATGGAACTGCACTGAATTGAAAGCAAATCTACAAAAGCTATTATTTGCTTGCGATGGAGATCCTTATTAGATGAACACCACGTGTGCTGTCTACTGTTTAACAGGTAATAACTTGGGCTACATTCGATTACAGTACACGATACCACTGTGACATTAGTTTGTTGTACGTGTGTGGCTTATAACAGAGGGGAGTCAAGTTGAATGCAGCTTCCAAAAGACAAAAAAATAGCCGATTAAGATTTTATTAATTTTAATACAATCACACCGGTGCGAGTACGTTCAACAAGTCATATCAGCTGCTAAATTCAGATCTGTGATCGCTTGCTGGCGCTGAGCCAGAGACAGACGCGTTTTTACAGCGCTGCGCATTATAACCAATCACACAAGATTCTGTTGAGCTTTTGAATGCAATGGCCAATCAGAGGTGTTCAGATGAGTCATCGCTAAAATGCCGGCGCTTCTTTCACTCGCTCACTGAATGGAGACCTCTTTCTGGCGAATTCTCTTGTCAGAAACAACAAAGTGCAGATGTGTGTACGAATCTATAATTAAGATATTGATTTCACAGTGTTAACAGTTTCAGCGATTTTAATGGGAGTTTCTGAGAGTGACTGAACTCTAGACTGTCAGTGAAAATGATCTTTAATAATGTAAATGTTATTTGCTCTCTTTCTGAACAATGAAAGATTAGTAGCAATATTTATATCACATTAACTTTCAATGTTAAATTCACATTTAATATAAAGTCAGTCGTATTAAAAATATGTTATGGCATGACACCTATATTTGTTACTTAAGTAAACAGACAGGGTTTATAATAAATTACATACATTGGAGTAAAGGCTGATGAAATATATACATTTATACACACACACATACATTACATACATTTTATCTAAATAAAAATAGGCTCCGTATATATGACCCAAAGTAACTAGTAACTAACTACTTGAGTAGATTTTTTATCCGATACTCTTTTACTCTTACTCAAGTAACTATTCAAGACTAGCACTTTTACTTTTACTTGAGTAAATATTTCTAGAATTACTTTTACTTTTACTTGAGTAAAGTTTTTGGGTACTCTACCCACCTCTGGTGTCAACAGATAATATACACTCTCATTTACATAAATGGTATAGGTGAGGTTATATTAACCAGGGATTCTATCATAAAGCATGCATAAAACAATATACAATACAAAAGACAATTTACAAGAACAGTAATAATTAATAATACATACAATGACCTGGGGTTAGGGATGTTTCATTTACAGAAAGGTTTGTCTACGAATTAATAAAATGTAGTTTTTTTATGGGCAATATGTGTATATTCAAAGTGAATTAAGGGAGAGTAAAACTCTCAAAAAAACCAATGAGTCATAAAGCTTATCTGGTTACTATATGTGTGTGTGTGTGTGTGTGCGTGCGTGCGTGTGTGCATGCATGCGTGCGTGTGTGTGTGTCTGAACTGGGTCTTTTTAGAGGACTGATCCATCTGAAACAGTTTGGCTCGAGCAGTTACTCAATCAAAACTCCCTTTCAGACACCTGACGGTCTCCCCAACTTATAATGAGCCAAGATAGCACCATATGTGATCCTATGATGAATGAGCTCAACTCACTGAACTGAGGAAACAGTTCGACTTGGACTGAAGACCGATGAGCCACTGGTATGTGCATGTGTGAACCACGCACTTGAATAATGGAAAGAAATGAAAGTTTTTTCATTCTTTATGTAAAAAGGTGAGCCGATGAAGACTAGTTTATTTACTTTATATGTTTTAGACGTAAAATATTTCCACGTTTCACAACATTATTGAGTGCTACGTGAATTGTGTATATTTTATGTCATTGTTATTGCATAAACTGGTGAATTGTTGATTTGTACCAGTTCATTGAAACAAACTGTTCGAAAGAACCGGTTTGCGTAAAAAGACTTTATTTGATCAGAAGACTTCCCCATTTGCCTGAGGCTCTGGATCACAGCTAATAATGTTCAGTTTCTTGCA
Source organism: Carassius auratus (assembly GCF_003368295.1). Lineage (NCBI taxonomy): Eukaryota > Metazoa > Chordata > Actinopteri > Cypriniformes > Cyprinidae > Carassius > Carassius auratus. The sequence continues at coordinate 27,454,185 of NC_039247.1, forward strand.
CAGTCTGATCAATTTGCTTCATAAGACCATAATATATCTTCAGGAGCCACAGGAATTTATCTTGTGTCGTTAAGTGTTTTTAGAAGCTGCAGTCTTGCATTTTATGAATCACATGCCCATATTATTTTTTTTTCCAGCTTTTTTTTTAAATACTAATGCAAAACCAGTATGAAAGTATGATATTTGCCTTTATCTTCTAGTCAGATAACCTTTGTACCAAAGCAGCTCACAAGTACAATGCACATGTTGTGTTTGTGGTCAAAACTCTATATTAACTTTGGCTGTATATAACCCACTTTTGAAGTGTCAGTGACTTTAAACAGTTCCTTTCATTTATTTGCAGGGTTATTAGATTGAAAAAAAAACAAAAAACATCTGAAATATGATCTGCTATGAACAGTATATTCATCAGGAGGGCAAAATGTCAGTTTCTGGATTTTCTTTTGTAAATTAAAAGCTTTTCAGGGAGGAAATAAAAGCCAGAGCGACTGGCAGCATAATCAAAGATGTGCTTGAGAATTATAGCAAATGAAACACAGCTGTATATGTTTTAAAATGAATTAGATTAAGCTAAGTCACATTCACATCCCTCGTGCTGGCCAGCTATTCGATCCTGACGGAAATGAAACGCGTCGCACAGAACCGTAACTATGGCTGATCTGCCAGGAAGAAGAATCCAATCAGGAGTCTTGATTTGACAGCTTGTGGAATGTGTCTCGGCCGATGAAGAAGCTCCTCTCGTGGGTTTCCACCTGATGGGCCGAGAGCACATCTGTTGAATCGCAGCTCTATTGTTGGCGACCCAAGTATATTTGATGTGCTGATTAATTATGGTGGTGTGGCACAGCTGCAGGTTTGTGACCATATTCTCATCTCGCAATGTAATCTGCACGTTCTGCTCACAGCAGATTCATTTTAGGTGAATGTCCTCTTGTTGAAAACTCATTATAGTGTTTAGGTCATGCGTGATTTACAAGACAATTTGGCGTGAACTGTGTCTCTCTCTCTCTCTCTCTCTCTCCTTTCTGCCCGTTTCCTGCCATTCTCTCCTCTGGGATGTGGTTCTGGTCTCTATAAATAGTGCTGATCTGAAAGCAGCAATGGTCAGTGACTCCAGCAGAGTCCCATTTATCTCAGCCTCTCCGGGTCAGAACCAGCAGTGGGGCACAGCTTTTTGAAAATACCGGGATACAAATATCTCTCTTTTCACAAAGCATGTAAAGAAGATAGAGGCTGCAGCTCAGGGCATGTTAAAATGATGAAACAGTGACATAAAATTCTGTCTTAAACATACATTCAGTAGCACCATAAAGTATTTGGTGAGTCTAAATGTCACTGCATTTGATCAAGTGTATGAAGATGATTCACTTGTCTTCATGTTTGAGACATCAGCATTTGAGATAGCTGGTGCAAAAAAGTTATTTTGTGCAGGATTTCTTTGAAACTATTTACTCTGTGAAATTGACAATGAATTTCACAAATAATAAAGACATGACCAGTTACTTTGGAAAAATAAGTTTTTATTGTTACCGTACATTGATGATGCAACGAAGATGTCAAATCTGATGTGCTGTGTTGATTTGAATATCCCTGTTCTACATTTACATCCATCCATTCATTCTCCACATGGCTGGTCCTCTGTGCTAATACTGGCCTCCATCACATCTACATGTCAATATTTAGACAGTAAAACCTGTGAGCGGGTCATGCAGGTGATTGTTGCTTCTGTGGATGTCAGAGAGCAGTAGATGTGAAGTCGGGAGGTTTGAGGTTGCTCATTGATTCAGACAGCAGGAGTGCAGTTCATCTAGTAATAACTCTCTTTCTGTCTCTCAGGTGTCTGTTTTGGGGCTTTGTGTGTTTGTGGTAGATGTGGTGCTCCTGGAAACCAGGACTTGGTAATCTCATTTCAGCCGCGTCATCCCAAAGATTTATTTAAACAGATACGCCCACCCTAAAACTGAGCAATGGTGATGTTTCAGAATATTATAGAATGAACTAAAACTGAAACTTAAATATAAATTATTTACGGGAGTCAAAAGTATTGCAGATCTTCAACAGTTTGTTCATGGAAACCTGTGTGTGTGCACGTGTGTGAATGTATTATTTGATATACAGTATGTACTGTATAATTTTACAATATTCTTGAGAAGATTTTGCCTCACAATCATGTTCAAACCTGTACAGGGTTAGTAAGCACATACTTCAGATCGAGGCCAGATTGGACCGGAGGATAGAAATGATGAATTTCCTTAAAGTTCAACAGTAACCTTTTCCAAATTACATGATCATCTGTGTGTGTGTATAAAGGGCATGAACTCTGACTCTGTTTGACCTCGGCAGAAGATGATCATGAGCGTGTGCTCATTGTGTTCATACTCGCATCCCACGTTTGTTCTTGGATGCAGTGTGTTAAAAATAATCTAGCTCTCTGCAGTAAGACACACACACACACACAGAGAGAGAGAGGCAGACAGGCCGGAGCCAGTGCTCGCCTCACTCACAGACGGCTGCAGGAAGAGTCCAGAGCTGCACAAATGCCTCCAATGCAGCATATTGGTTTTCTCTCTTTTATGAGCGTCTCGCTGGCCGGAGCCTCTAATATGACCATAAATGTGCTGTACACAAACAGAAATAGATGCCCATCAGTTTACCGCAGCTCAGACTGCAGCCGTCCTGCTCCGCTGCTGCGTCTGCATTCTCTCTTTCCTTCCAAATGCTTTTCAGGAACCCCACATTTCCTTCTCTGATCAAACAGAGGTCTTTATCCATGCACCTACACGAGATGGCACTGGCGGCTAGAGTGATCAGGAAAGGTGGCACAAGTGATCAGCCACGTCTCTCTTGCGTGAGGAAGCATGAGGCGTCTCCTCCGCCCACAGATAAGCCTGTCTCCAGCCGCTTGCGCACACCTCCAGTCGTCCGTCTGCCGCTTATCGTGCCGCGCCCGTCCTCCAGCCCGAGGAGCGGGTAATTATCCTGACGCAGTTCCCACACAACAAACACAATAAACACATGAGGAGGAGCGCAATCGGGAATACCTGTGACGCATCAGGAAATTCCCTACAGAACTGGGTTTTTCAAAGTCAGCATTTACGTGAGAATTGAGCCATCGCTGAAGCAGAAGTCTCAGATGCCTCTCCGGGCCAAATTCAGTGTGTCGGAGCGGCTGGATTGATAAAGAGCAGTGATAGGCATCAGCTTAAGGGACGGGACGGGACCGACCATAAAGTGTTTATAGCCGTCATTAAACTTTGCTTAGGCATTGACAGCATTCAGACTGATTTCAGATCATGCACTGATTGAGCACACCTTCAGATTGAGACACTGAGTTAGTGAAAGCAAACATTTTTAAGAAATATGCTACTTTAGAAATAGCAGCCTGTCAATATGCAATTTCTGTAAATAATAATGACCATCATCGGTTGAGCTAATATGTTGCTGTGTCGAGCAGCTCTGGTAGTATAAAGAAACTGATTTTCAGGGGAATCTGACCTATAAATGGCATGCTCATAGTCCACATATACCTATACGCTGGTATAGGAGAAAGTAGGCTAACCCATGGATGTGTTTATGCATTATGATTGGCCACTCTAGTGCAGAGGTAGACAGTAACAAACTATTTTTATTTTTGTGATCTGGATTTTTAAAAGTAAAATTTTACTGCACTGCATTCTATTATTAAGCGTAATACTTTTTTACTCCACTACATGGTTCATTTTTTCAATTGAAGTGGCAAACAAGAGACAGAATATATATATATATATATATATATATATATATATATATATATATATATATATACTATATAAACTTGTTCTTTTTTTTTAAAAAAAGAGATGTATTGCTCTGCATTTAAATTTTGTATAATGTTCTATATTTTGTCAAATGTAAGCTGAAGGACATTTAGATTTTGACCAATAACCTTTACACACAGGAAGTAGTTTAACCCCCAACCCCCCTGTCTTTTTTTCTTAATGAGGTAACATCCAGTGTTGTAACATCACAGACATTTATTTTATTATTATTAAAATTATTATTATTTTTTATATTATAGAATATGTTTTTAGAAAATTATATTTTCATACACATTAATTATCTCAAACCCAATTAAATATATATTTTAAAACAAAAAATTTAACCAAACAGTGTCCAGAATTGTTCACCCTACAAAATACATATGCATATATGTACATATAGACACATCACTGCAAATAAAGAACGATTCATTCACAAATAGGACTGATCCGACTGCAGTTGTTCTTGAGTCATCAACTCACATTTTGATTCAGTCAAAATAAAAAAAGGATGTTGCCAAAGGCTGGGACGGAGCTTGATAGCATGAATAAAGTAAGTTAGCCTACTAATCCTGAATTCTGGTGTTGATTAATCTACATTAAATCAGTTCTGTGTGAGGTGAATCTGCTGTAAAAGGGTGAGCAGTTTCAGCCCATGCTTGAATGTTGACGTCTTCATTTGTTCATAGGTTAAGCGATTTTTAATAAAATAATGCAAATTAAACAGATCTCCCCTGTTTCGAATGAAGTAAAACTAATATGTTTGCATTGCATTCCTCTTAAAATTTTTGTACTGTTTGTCACCACATATTTACACCAATTTGTTTTTTTTTACCCTCGCTTTGAACATGTTTAACAACTGTTTGAAACTGATTAATTTATATTTTAGTATATTTAAGATTAATGTTTTGATAGTCTATACAAAGTTTTGGTAATAAGATAAGAAGTTGTTTAAGTGCATATCAATACAAACTGAATCAAATGTCTGCAATAGTCTCTCACATAAGTGCTGGCTAGAATAAATAAAAGCCTTAATATTTAAGTACATTAAAAATCAAATACATCTGTACTTTTACTCAAATAAAATTGAATACTTCTGTGCTTTCACTTAAGTGCTTGATTTGTGTTCCAGAGCTGATGTAGTAACAGCTCTTCACTGCAGAGCAACTATCTATGAAGTTCATAAGAGCTTGTCCATCCAATCGTGTCAGTTTTGTTTTAAGGGTATGTGAAAGCAGTAAAGGGGAATCTAAGAGCCCAATCTCAGCTCAAGATTGAGATTTCAGCACACCAAATCTGTGCCGTTTTGCTCTATGAATATATAATCATTTTTGTGTCATACTGTGAATATAGTCACTCTGCTGTGTGTCCTGTTTAGTCACTATAAATGGGACACTAGCGATTCAAGTACAGAAATGTGTAATGGATCACATGATTTCAATACATTTGCACATACATGCATTAATGTGATAATGCTATATATGAAAATCTGGATTTCATTTGTGGATTTTGCTCCTGAGCTGTGGTTGCATTCGTCTCCTCGGCTTTCGATGTTTGTCTTCCGAGCCAGAAAGCATTTTTTATTATACATTTGACCTCCAGCATTCACTTAATCACTCATTTGCTCTAATAGCATTGTGAGCGGACGGCACTTAAGACTGTTTTTGTCAAATCTGGTTAGTGCGCATCCTTTATAAGAAAGCAGCATGGAAGCGCTGGGTGCATGTATTGTTGTTTGGGCTGCTCTGACACACAGTCACAGGTGTCTATTGTGTCCCTTGACCTTAGAGGTGCGCGCGTACGACCAACCACTTCCTTTACTTTCAATTAAGGTCGTGGAATAATGTCGCCATGCCCTCTGGATCGACCCCCGCTCAGGAAGAGACGCTAATTTTCCTCTGGCTCTGATTTGGTACATAATTTATAACACTTGAGTGATCTGGGCCGTCCCAGCGACACTGACCTCATGACCCCCTTGACCTTATGACAAAAGTGGGCTTTCCCTTTTAATTCTGAACGGGGCGGGTTACACGACTGACCCCACGCTCAAGTTAACCTCTAACCCTTTGGTCTGATGCCTGTGATTGAACTAAATTTCATTACTGCCTTTCTGTAGATGAATCGAAATACAACAGGGAACACGCATGAACAAAGGCAGTGCGGCACAAAGCTCAAGAGTTCATGTCAGCTGTTAGCATGAGGGAAGTTCAGAGCTTCGCTGCATGTGTGTGCATATGAACATACAGGGTGATCACCTGACATGGAAGAAAAGGAATACAGAGATTTGCAATACAATATATATAAATATTCTATATATATTGTGTTTCTGTAGCTCAAGTGGTAGAGCATTGCGTTGGTTGGGGGTTTGATTCCCCAGGAACACATGATAGGTAAAAATTGATTGCCTGAATGCACTGTAAGTCGCTTTGGATTAAAGTGTCTGCTAAATGCATAAATGTAATTTTTTATGTAATTTTAATATAAAGTATTTCACAGTTCAGTATTGTTAAGAAAGCTAACATCCATCAAAAAAATAAAAAATGACGTGATGCATCATAAAATTCCGGTCACACTTTCATTAACTAATCATTAACTATGACTTTTGCCTCAATTAACTCCTTATTTGGTGCTTATTAATAGTTTATAAGGTAGTTGTTAAGTTTAGGGTATGGGGTAGGAATATGGATGTCATGCATTATATGTACTTTATAAGCACCAATATGTTAATAATAGACATGCTAATAAGCAACTAGTTATTACTGTGAATTGTACCCTATACTAAAGTGTTACCAAAATTCCCAATGCATTGTTTTCAGGGCACTAAAAATAAACATTTGCATGTATTAATTATGTAACATACTGAGATGTAATCACAAAAGTCTACTAATAATAAGCGTGATTTTTAAAATATTTTTTGGATTTCCAGTTTCCCATTTTCTTAGAATTTGGTCTCAATCCTGAATAGTAAAGAACGACATATTGGAGGTGTTGATTAATATATGTATGTAATAAAGTTTCTTCACCAGAAGCAGCATGTCAACTCATAGAGATGTCACACATCAAATGAGCGAGTGCTTGTGATACCGATGCAGGTACACTGATAAATATAAAGAGAATGTGAGATATTTGCCCTGTCAGACTGCAGCTCAGTGGGGCCGGCTGCAGCACAATGAGCCGACAGTGATTGGGAGGGCGGAGCCTTCCAGCGGAGCCATACTTAGACAATAGGGGGGCCCAAGGCCTGTGGGGGAAACCTGAAGCTCAGCTCTGGTATTTTAAGAGGCCTGAGTGGCTCTGGAGCCAGCTGTCAATCAATAGGTGCACACAAACATGCAAAATAGCCTCAATAACAGATGAGCAAGAGGTAGATGTTGAAAATATTGACAGATTGCTACAAGTGTGCGAGGGACTTCATCTTCATCAAAGTTTGCCGTCAAAGCTCTGATCCCGCTCAGCGGTTGACGAGTTGTGCTTGAGGAAATGATCATTTCACATCCTGCGTTCACCAGCTGCCAAAGGAATATTTGGGCTCTGAATGCTGTCGGTGGGAAATGGCTGTTTCACAAAGTGTTTTTCTTTCGAACACCGAACACATCAAACAATCCTGAAAAATAACATGTATCAAGGTTTCCACAAAAATATGAATCGGTACTACTGATTTCAACATGAATAATAATCAGAAATGTTTCTTGAGCAGCAAATCAGCATATTGGAATGATTTCTGAATGCAGTTCACTGAATATCTTGTCATCAATTGAAGCTGTTAATTCCAGCCCAGAGTCACTGGAAAAACATGCCTGTGACAACATTTCTGCAATTTTGATGTTACGCGTTTTGCAACATTTTTAAAAGTTAAAAGCCAAGTGATTGGCACTAAAACCAACTTCAGTTTTATCTGAAACAGATGAATGTGGATCTAGCAATATTTTATTATGCTGGTTATTGTATGTGTCATGGCTGTTTGGAAATTAAATGCCGCATTTAAAAATAACATATACCACTTAAACTGAACTGCAAAAGAAAATGTCCAAAAAAAAAAAAAGAAAATAAAAGTTTTGTTGAAGCAGCAATGCAATTTTTTCTTGCAAAATATCTGTGCAAAATAGAATCTCAGACATTCTTGAAAACTTCTCATTTTGTGCTTCTCCTACATGAGAGAAAGTTACTGATGATAGAACCATCATTTTTTTGGTTTTCTCACACACATTGTTTAAAACTCCTATTTTAGAGAATATGTGGGTCTCCTGAGACACAGATTGAAACTGACCACTGCCTTTATCAAAAGCAACACGTGGCTGCTGTTTGTTAGTGAAATAGCGAGCTGTGCACATCTGTAAGCAGTTGAACACGTCTGGGCTGCGGACGTCAAGCACATGTCAGTTAACCTGCCGGATCGTCCATTTATAAGAACGTGAAGCTCTGGCCCACAGCTTACTGGGGCAGAGGAAGCCTTGTTGGACCTAGTATTTGAACTTCAGCCATCACATGAACGAAGCTGCGAGTGAATAAATCTCAGGTCATGAGCTGGTCCTACGGTGTTAAACCTGACTACAGAAGACACAGATTTACCTTCATTTTTAGAGACCGCTACAAAAGCATAAAATGATCCAAACCCACAGAACATTTACCACGCCATTCAATATGATATGCCTCACCATCGTTGAATTCCTGTTCAGATGGTGACAAACTTTCAAAGGGTTACGTCTCTGTGCCTGCACAGCTATAGATGTTATTCCAGGTTTGTTGAGCATGTTACAGTTTGATTTGGAATCGCAAAATGTGCTTGCTGAATTGTTACATGATGTTCTTTCTAGGGCTGTTATAGTGAGCAAAAAATACAACCTTAAAAAATAAGAATATAAATATATTAACTGCACACACCAAACGTATACTTTCAGCTGGTAAACTTTAATCAAAATTCAGCTAGCTCCCAAAGATCATTATATACTAATTTACGTACAGTGGGGCTCGAAAGTTTGGGCACCCCTTGCAGAATCTGTGAAAATATGAGTAATTTTCAAAAAATAAGAGAGATCATACTAAATGCATGTTATATTTTATTTTAGTACTGTCCTGAGTAAGATATTGTGCATAAAAGATATTAACATTTAGTCCACAAGACAGAAAAATCTTTAAGGTCCTGCAGATTCTTCAGTTTTCCAGCATCTTTGCATATTTGACCCCTTTCCAGCAGTGACTGTATGATTTTGAGATACACCTTATCACACTGAGGACATTTGAGGGACTCAAACACAACTATTAGAGATGGTTCAAACATTCACTGATGCTCCAGAAGGAAACAAGATGCATTAAGAGCTGGGGGTGAAAACTTTTGAACACGATGAAGATGGCCAAATTTGTCTTATTTGGTTGAAATATAATTTTTTTCCATGTAGTTCTGCCCTTCGTAAGCAACAGAAGATACTTGTATGTTTCCCGGGACACAAATTAAGTACAATCTACCTTGATCTTCAAATTCCAAAAGTTTTCACCCCCCAGCTCTTAATGCATCTTGTTTCCTTCTGGAGCATCCGTGAATGTTTGAATCTTTTTAAATAGTTGTGTTTGAGTCCCTCAAATGTCCTCAGTGTGATAAGGTGTATCTCAAAATCATACAGTCACTGCTGGAAAGGGTTCAAATATGCAAAGATGCTGGAAAACTGAAGAATCTGCAGGACCTTAAAAATTGTTCTGAAGAGCACTGCTCAGTTTAACTGTTCAGAACAAACAAGGGACTCATGCAAAACCATCACAAAACAGAAAGACAGTCGAGGATCATCAGTTGACCACACACAGTACTAAGAACCAAGGGTTCCCAAACTTTTGAGTGGGGTTATTTTAATAATTTCAGCATTTTTTTTTTGTCTTGTGGGCTAAATGTTAATATCTTTTATGCAGAATATCTTACTCAGGACAGTACTAAATAAAATATAACATGCATTTAATATGATCTCTTATTTTTTTTGAAAATTACTCATATTTTCACAGATTCTGCAAGGGGTGCCCAAACTTTTGATCCCCACTGTATATGAAGTTTTATTTTTACAAAAACAGAAGATTTACAAAAACTACAATAGTACCTCACTGATACAAAAATTCTCAATTGTTTTAAATGCACAGAGTTTCAAAGAGCATAAGATAACTTATTTCTGAGCTGAACATTCATATATTTAAGTGTCATATGTGCATATACAGTATTGTTCAAAATAATAGCAGTACAATGTGACTAACCAGAATAATCAAGGTTTTTCGTATATTTTTTTATTGCTACGTGGCAAACAAGTTACCAGTAGGTTCAGTAGATTCTCAGAAAACAAACGAGACCCAGCATTCATGATATGCACGCTCTTAAGGCTGTGCAATTGGGCAATTAGTTGAATTAGTTGAAAGGGGTGTGTTCAAAAAAATAGCAGTGTGGCATTCAATCACTGAGGTCATCAATTTTGTGAAGAAACAGGTGTGAATCAGGTGGCCCCTATTTAAGGATGAAGCCAACACTTGTTGAACATGCATTTGAAAGCTGAGGAAAATGGGTCGTTCAAGACATTGTTCAGAAGAACAGCGTACTTTGATTAAAAAGTTGATTAGAGAGGGGAAAACCTATAAAGAGGTGCAAAAAATGATAGGCTGTTCAGCTAAAATGATCTGCAATGCCTTAAAATGGAGAGCAAAACCAGAGAGACGTGGAAGAAAACGGAAGACAACCATCAAAATGGATAGAATAATAACCAGAATGGCAAAGGCTCAGCCAATGATCACCTCCAGGATGATCAAAGACAGTCTGGAGTTACCTGTAAGTACTGTGACAGTTAGAAGACGTCTGTGTGAAGCTTATCTATTTTCAAGAATCCCCCGCAAAGTCCCTCTGTTAAAAAAAAGGCATGTGCAGAAGAGGTTACAAAGAACACATCAACTGGCCTTAAGAGAAATGGAGGAACATTTTGTGGACTGATGAGAGTAAAATTGTTCTTTTTGGGTCCAAGGGCCACAGGCAGTTTGTGAGACGACCCCCAAACTCTGAATTCAAGCCACAGTACACAGTGAAGACAGTGAAGCATGGAGGTGCAAGCATCATGATATGGGCATGTTTCTCCTACTATGGTGTTGGGCCTATTTATCGCATACCAGGGATCATGGATCAGTTTGCATATGTTAAAATACTTGAAGAGGTCATGTTGCCCTATGCTGAAGAGGACATGCCCTTGAAATGGTTGTTTCAACAAGACAATGACCCAAAACACACTAGTAAATGGGCAAAGTCTTGGTTCCAAACCAACAAAATTAATGTTATGGAGTGGCCAGCCCAATCTCCAGACCTTAATCCAATTGAGAACTTGTGGGGTGATATCAAAAATGCTGTTTCTGAAGCAAAACCAAGAAATGTGAATGAATTGTGGAATGTTGTTAAAGAATCATGGAGTGGAATAACAGCTGAGAGGTGCCACAAGTTGGTTGACTCCATGCCACACAGATGTCAAGCAGTTTTAAAAAACTGTGGTCATACAACTAAATATTAGTTTAGTGATTCACAGGATTGCTAAATCCCAGAAAAAAAAAATGTTTGTACAAAATAGTTTTGAGTTTGTACAGTCAAAGGTAGACACTGCTATTTTTTTGAACACACCCCTTTCAACTAATTGCCCAATTGCACAGCCTTAAGAGCGTGCATATCATGAATGCTGGGTCTCATTTGTTTTCTGAGAATCTACTGAACCTACTGGTAACTTGTTTGCCACGTAGCAATAAAAAATATACTAAAAACCTTGATTATTCTGGTTAGTCACATTGTACTGCTATTATTTTGAACAATACTGTATAATGAGAGCAGTCAAAATACTCAAACATAAGTATCTTACAACTGTTGTTGTGGGATGCTCTTATTGTGAACCTCGTAAAAACATTTGTATGACGTTCCGAACCAAAGAAACACAAGCTGAGCGATGATAAATTTTCCACTCACTGTCTTGATTTATTAAATCCAGCTGTGAAACACATTCTGCATTTGGGACAAACTCAATGTGTGCAAGAGTTTTCTGTGACGTCCCATATAAACGGTATCAATTAAGATGTTAAAGTCGACTAATTCACTGGCACAGCTTCGCATCGGAGGCGTCAGAGCGCAGGTGTGCGAATCACCCTCTCTTGTTCTTCAGTCGCCGCTCAGGGCAGGAAAACACTAGTTTTCCTGTTGGAGAAGGTCATCTCTGTCTTGTACGGCCGCTTGTGCTCACCCCACAGAGGCAGTAAATGGCGAAGGCCTCAAGAATATGTTTCCAATAACCTCTCGTCAGGGTGCGTTAGCATCCAGTGCCGCTGCACAACACAAGGGTCACGACCCCCTTCCACAGGCACCCAGTGGGCAGGAGGGGGACGCAAGGTCAGAAGGGCTGAAGCGGCCCCCATCGCCGCCGACCAGGTTTAATGTCAAGCCACAAAATCACATTCTAGCCTGGGGAGCCGCATCAGTCCGCAAGCTACGACACACTACTTACTGGATCAACTCCACGCTAAAGCCACGAGACTCTGCCATTTACATGATCCGCATGCCGCCGGTGGCTGCTTGACTCCGGGTAACGTCTGCCATAATCACTGTTTATACAGAACGACCACAGGGACCTTTCCTCTCTCGTACCTACAGACAGCACAAAAGAAAGATGAGTTTGTTTCGTTAGTGCAGTAATAGCTACTTTGATGGGGTTTGCCTTCAATGCATTTAAAAAATGCCTTTTAATAATCTCATTAGTATAACGTAAATACTAGCTGCATCAGATTAATTTGATATTGTGTTTATTTTGGTCAAATATGAGTCCAACTTTATATTACAGTGCTCATGTTTGACAGTTACGAAAGCCACATTTATTTGTATAGCCATTTACATACAGATTGATTTGCAGCCACTTTGCTGAAATATACAGGAGGTTTAAAGTGTTACAATTCATCACTTATAAAACAAACTCAAAAATAGTTCTACAGAAGATAATTTGACTAATTTCAGTTCAAGTTTTGCTTCAATCAAATAATGTCAGTGCAGTTAAATGGATAATATATGAGTATATTGTCTTTTAAACCCTGTTCATACTGTGTATTTATATTAATAAGTACAGACAGATAAGAATAATGACCTAGAACTGCTAGGTATTTTTTTTATTTTTATAATAATAATAATTATTATTATTTTGTAGAAATGCAATAGTAATAGTAAGCAATAGTAATAACATGTAATTAAACTCCTTTGATACCAAAGTGAAAACAAGTGATTTATGCCTTTAATCTGTGATGGACCATAAATCCATAATGTTAATGAAAAATACACAGAATAAATAGGTTGCAAGCAAAATAATAAAAACAATAATTAAATGCATGAAAAGCATAATTAAAATTGAACTAACAATCACCCCATGGAGATGCACGGCCGTATTTCATCTTCTTTCCAGCAAGTGAAATCCATATTAAAAGGTCCCTAAGATACATACGATAACAGCAATTTGAGCAAAAAGGTTATCAGGGAAAAAGCACGAGGAGCAGATTTTTCCGCTTGATAGAGGATAAATAATTATTCAGTAGAAGGGAGCGCCTCATCTAATTAGTTCTGTTGTTAACGAGTTAAAGCAAAAGATTTCTGACTCAAATATGCTCAAATATGTGTTTCAGTGAAAGAGGGAACGCAGCCCTGGCTAATTTGAATACAGTCTTATTAGTTTAATGACTAGAGTCTCTGATCAGAACTCATCAACATAAATGCCAAGCCGGAGCGTCCTGCGATGGCCCAGGGCTTCGTTTTTTACCCTTCGACCACGAGGAAAGCCTGAACATCCTCCTGCTCGCAACACATGAAGCGTGACATGAGGACAGCACAAGAGAAATGCGACATGCACGGAAACTAAAGAACGAACCCGGTCGGCTCTGAGGCATGTCTTTATTAAGAAAATCATCTGCTTCATCTTCTAATAGGCTATTTAACGAGTAAACACGCCATACGTTGCTGCTGCTTATCAACATAAAGCATTACATTTAAATGAGCTGGACGCCTTGAAAGATAAGAACGTTGTCCGCTCCTGTTTTCTGCTCCACATTGCACAAAGATTGCCTATTATTCCTTTTACCACGAGTTGCTACTGTTTAATGGCAGTATAATGGAGACGGCCAAACTGGACGTGCGTGTACTCATCTTGTGGAAAAACAAGAGGCAACAATGACCAAGAACAGAGAAAAACATAGAGAGAGAAGAAAAACTAATGCATCAAAACATACCAAGCATCAATGAAGCTTCATTGCACACATGCAACATTTTTTAAAGATGCCATTTACAGGCTACGAGCCACAACAGACCAACCAAACAGTGTTCAGACGACACGTCATTAGTGTCTGATGTGAGATGTTTTGCCACTTGTTCTGACAATGTGCCGCAGCTGGCAGAGAAAAGAGCAAAATGCAGCGGTGTGTTAAATCACCCAAGGAAGTGAACAACCTTGCTGACTTGGGAAGGCCGGCACTAATTAAAGACCACGCAGACATTCAAAGATTCGCCCGTGGTCTCTTCATCTCTGTTCCACCGCGTCCTGCTTGAGCCTCTATGAACATGCCTCTTACACACTACAAATGGTCTGGGGTCACTATTATTATTATCCATCAACACCACCATGTTCACTGCTGATGATGTTTACGGAAACCACATCTGCATGATAAAGCCATGTCGCACTTCGGCTGCTAGCATGAGACCATCCTCGTTTTGTTTCATAAAGCCGGTGAGATTAGCATGAACATCCGACGGTTCCTGGCCGCGTTTGGCGTTATGATGTATTTGCGCAGCATCTTCCCTCAGGAGCTGTGAGGTCTCAGCCTCGCCACCAGTAGTGGGTTTTTTTCATTTCACACAGGCCTAGTGTTAACGCCCACGGCCCAGTTCACAGATTTGACTGACTGTAGTCTTAATGCTGCACGCCTTGTTTTCAGCACTTGTCCCTCCAGATTTGCCACCCCGGCTGCACAATTTTCCTCAAATTCTAATTATTCATCAGCTCGTTATGCCCGCGCCACGCCGCTCGCTTTAATTAGAGCGGACGCAGGCGTCTATTAGAGGCTACCCTGGAGTGAGGAGACCAGTCCAGAACCAGCCCGTGTGCTCACGCGCTACTGGGCGACCGCCAGCTCGCAGGCGTGATGGAGCAGCGATCTGACACCAGTGCATCCACCCGCGCACTTTTTAGCCACCACGGCTCAAACGCGGGAACTGAGGGGATGTCTGAGTGTTATTTCATTACACTTTATGAGAAGGGGAACATGCACATGTACGTGTATCTCATCTCACACTTGTGTACTTCCGGATCTGTGTGAGAAGTTTGATGAGCATCATCTTTTATTCGAAACATTTGATGTAGTTCATTTTAAAAGCCTGTATGTTGCGGTGATTTTACCACGGCAAGAAAGACATGAAGCAGAGTCTTCTTATTTGTATAGATTATTGCTTTTATAAAACAAATTCACCTAATTTATACTAAAGTGAAAAGTGACTGATTAATATTACATATTAATAAACACAATCAACAGTAATAACTAACCCTAACCCATTATTTTATATTATTCAACTGCATTACATTACATTACAGTGATTTTATATCCATTTTACATGCGTTTTAGAGCTCATCCAATCAGAGTTTTCGAAATTACAGTGTGATTAGTGATTTTGCTCAAATATTGCAGCATTTCCCTGCGTATTTAATGCTAATTTCTAAATCGACCTCTTTCCGAAGCTACTGAGACTGCCAGAAAAAGTGGTCCCAGCTCTGTTGAGACCAAATGAGTCCACGTGTGAGAAATAATGTGGGATTCAGTTTTTTTTTTTTTTTTTTACCTTGCTTGTTTCTTCTGTGGCTATAAAAACCTCCACATGAGTCTCAAGTGAGACGTATATCAGGAAACTGTAACATTCAAGAGTAAACTGAGTAGCAGCCACACACACACACACACACACACTAATGCTAATTAAAGTCTTCAGTGTGAGTGCAGAAATGTGTAATCCTGACATTTAGTCAAGGGAGATTTAGGCAGATGAGGAGAAATTCTAGCGCTGGCCTGAGCCAGGCCCGAGGCAGCTGGCATACAAAAGGACATCAGCGGCAGGCAGAGCTCACAAAGGTCATCTCTGTGAAAAGGCTAACGTGTCATTGCTTTTGTTCCTGTTCTTCTGAACATATGTTTGGCTGCGCTCCTTTTTTGCCCCTATCTGGCTGAAATCTAAACCCAGCACAAATACAACTTTTGACAGTGTAACTGTTTCGTCCAGCAGCGAGGAACATTTTCTTATCTTCGAGAGAAACTGATGAAAATCCACCCAATGCAAAACACCTGTGCTTGGGTTTATCAGCTCAAGGAGATGAAGATGCTTGCAACCTTGTACAGTACAGCTAATGGATATGTTTGTATGCAGTATGTATAACAAATTTTGTTAGCTAGAAGGAAATTACTGCAAACAAATAAAAATAAGTGGGTGAATCTAAAAAAAAGGTCACATTTCAGCTTGAAAAGTATTTATTTATTTATTTTACTTTTAAATTGTTTTCATTATTTTCATGACACTTTTTTTTCTTTTCAAGTAAATTTCCATTATCATAATGCAAAAAAGTGTATTATTTCAATTGTAAATTGTACCAGTTTATAGAGCTGTACACATTTTGCTACCAACACAAATACTGTATTACATTAATGAGAATCCTGATTGAGAATAATGGCAATTTAAAAAAAGAAAAAGAAAAAGAAAAAAAAAAAAAACCCCATTATGGTAATGTGAATTTGGTTTTTGAGAGTGTTTTACTGTAGTGAATAATAGTGTAACCATGCATGCATACATGCTATAAATAAATAATTGGATTCATTTTCTTTACACAAAATATCATTTCATATTGCTTTCTTTTGGATTTGAGGTGAAATATTGACCTGGATGTGTTTCCATCAGATTCACCCAATCATGATCTCTGAGTAAAAGAGTTGAAACACTTCAGCAGTGGCAGCCTGGCGATTCTAGTGGCTTGAGCAGCAACGTCTCCTTCCAGCCGGCAGCCAATCAGACAAGAGCTTGAGCATGATGCGGACTGACTGAGAGAAAGTGCTGAGGACGAACTCTGACCGAAATGCTGATGAGCCTCTTTCACCGCAGCTCTGTCCAGTGGCATCCGGTTGATTGCTGGAGCCATCTGGCTTCTGTTTGAGCTTGTGGTTGGATTCAACTACACCTGAACTAAGGTCAGATAGAAATCTGTGCTTAAGGCTCAAATTAATCCTAGTTCCAGATCTCTGTGCTGATACACCAACTATCAAGCAGTTTATTTTCTATTTGGTGAGTTTGGAAGAACACCTGAGAGTGTGGATAGTTAAACCAGTGCTCCCATTGCCAGAGTGCTAATGTGTTTTGCTGGTACTTTACCCATCAGGCTTGTGGTTTGCATGGTTGTTGACACACATCGGGACAGGCCTGAGCTGTTGTGAGTCCTGTCGTCTCTTTGACGTCCCCTCTGTAAAGAACATGGGTGACGGACCCTCATTAGTGCTCATGGAGGAACTGTCAGGAGTGATGGACGGGGGGCAGCAGCAGCCCGCAGCGTCTCTCTGACATCAGCTTGACCTACATTTGAATGGACGTCGCCCAACTAAACTGACTGGGTTTTCAGCTCTTTAACCCTCTGGGGACGGATTAGGCGGTACCGCCCAAAATGTCATACTTTTACAAATGTGTAGTTATCTCAAAAACTATTAATGCTAGAGAGATGCGGGTTTTTTTGCCGTCTTCCTCAGATTCCGCTGAAAACAGCGGTGTCCAGTTCGTATATAAACACTTCCCTTATTGCGCAATACCACTGCGTAAACAGGCCAATGAAAACGATTGTGCTAGGCAGATTCAACACGCAACAGCCAATGGAAAAATTGCCGCTGGGAGGAGTCTTTTTCTAACCCAATCAGAGGAAGGTTATGTCTTCTAGCGATTCAGAGGACTCTGTAGCTCTGCTGTAGCCTTGTAAAAGCTGGCTGGACTTAAGTAAAAGACATGTAATCAATAAGCGTTCAGAGAATCAGCATCAGGGTGGAGAAAGCAGAACGCGATCGGAGTATTAGCGAGCACAAAGAGCTAAATTCGAGCGATCGGAGAATCAGCATCACGTGGAGAAAGCAGAAAGTGATCGGAGTGTTGGCGAGCACAAAGAGATAAATTCGAGAGAGATACAGCATTATTACAGAATTGTTTTATCAAAATGGCAAGCAGTAAAAGATTAACGGCAGAACAAGCTCTGGAACAATTACTGGAAAGGCCTGGAGAGGCCTTGCTTTGCTCACTGGCATGCCTAGGACTGTTTTTTTTTTTAAGTTAATTATTTAATTGTTCTTTACACATTTGATTAAACAATAACACATTTCTGTCAAGCAAAAAGTTTGAAAAAATATATTTTCTTTGTTCAAAAACTGTTCTATATTGTGTGTTTTTCAGTAATAAATGACAAAAATCTAATTTTCGTTTTTGAATTTCTCTAGTTTATTGTAAATTTTTTCACTCATACTTCCTTTATATAAACATATTGCATGCATGCTTATGGTAGCTTAGGGTCTTCTGAATCCATAGATACCAAACACAGGGTGTTTCATCTTTTTTACATATGATTTATAAGCCCAAATATAAAAAATAGAGAAAACAGACCAAAAAGGGCTTAGTCCCAAAAATAAAAAAAACGCCTAGGACTGTTTGTAAATAAAGTTAATTATTTAATTGATCTTTACACATTTGATTGAACATTAACCCATTTCTGTCAAGCAAAGAGTTTGAAAAATATATTTTTGGGTCAAAAACTTTTAACTATTGTTGTGTGAGGTAGGATTTTCAGTAATAACTGACAAAAATCTCATTTTCGTCTTTGAAATTCTCTAGTTTATTGTACAATTTTTCAGTCATACTTCCTTTATAGACATATTGCATGCATGCTTATGGTAGCTTAGGGTCTTCTGAATCCATTGATACCAAATACATGGTGGTCCATCCTCATTACATATGGTTTATAAGCCGAAATGTAAAAATAGAGAAAACGGACCAAAAAGGGCTTAGTCCCCTAAGGGTTAAATGAAGTCATCTAAATAATTTTATTATATTTAAAGTTGAAAACAAATACAAAAAAACATGAAAACAAAATCTCTTTTTACTAAACTAGGATGAGCATATATCCAATTTTTTTCCAGACGTATCAAGGTCTAACTTGCCTAAAATGTCCAGTTTGACATGTAATTGCCAAGATACTTATAGGTAACAGACAGTGTTGGGGATAACACATTACAAGTAACGTGAGTTAAATAATCAGATTCCTTTTTTTTTCCAAGTCACTAAGTAATGCATTACTTTTTACTTTTTAGAGTTACTTTTTCAAATAGGTAACACCAGTTATTTCTTCCCATTTATTGATTGAAAGCTCTCCTGTCCTCATGTTGAGAGTAAATCGGGAGTTAGATGTTAATAAATGGGTACATGAATCAGTTCATCTCACTTTCCTCAAAATTAATAAAAACAACAGTTAAAAGCAACTCAGAATATGATGACTTAAAGCTGCAATAATTAAACATGTTAAAGAATACAAATATCCATTATGTGTTTAATCCCATTTTATTAACCAATTTGCTGCTGAACTTTGATGATCCAATTCAACCGAACTAATAAGCTAAAATTACAAAAGGTAAACTAACATTTCTACTTTTTTATTGCTGAAGAGTGTTGAACTTTCTTCTTCTGTGTTCTACTGAACAGACGTGCATTTACATTTCCTTTAGCCTGAGGCTTTTGGTGTGAAAGGGCTTTTACATTTATATTATTAAAAGCAAACAAGCAAGCCCAGTTCAGATTCAAAAAGTAACGCAAAAGTAACGTAACCCATTACATTCATTAAAAAGTAATGGTGGACATAGTAAAAAGTAACATAATTAGTTAATTTTTTAGGAAGTAATGCAGTTTTGTAATGCATTACTTTTGAAGGGGTCATACTGTATGATGCGATTTCTAGCTTTCCTTTCTTTTTGGATTGTTACCATCTGATTGTGCATAGATAAGATCCCTGAAGTTGCAAAGATTAAAGTCTCAAAACCAAATTGATATTCTTTATCAAAGTTGAGACTCTGCCACACCCCCCTAAAATGACTAATTCAAACATGCCCCACATGTCTGTCACTATGTGAAAATATTTGCGTAATGCTGCCTAAATGTTCACGCAAAGAAAGAAGGAATGGATTCAGTAACCGCGGCCAGTGTTGAAGCAGCCATGTCAGGGAGATGCTGTGTGTTTCTAAGCGAAAGCAAAAGCACATTATTTGGCCTTCCGAAAGTAGATGCATTTAGGAATCTTTAAGATTACTTATAGAACAGCAACACATTTTATGGACAATCACTTTGCTAAAATAATATGGCACTTTTTAATCAGCTAATGGAAATATGTTTTCTTATTAGTTTTTTTAGAACTATTTGCTATTTACTGTCCAATTGCTGAGTTTTGCACGTCATGTGTGTGTTGTGTGTGTGTGAGAGAGATAGAGAGATACTTGGTCACTCACTTTCCCCAACACTGGTAATAGATTGTTTAAAGCCCGGGACACACCAAACGGACCTAGCAGTGACAAAAGCCGATGGTATTGTTGCCTCGTGTCAGCTGCCTCTGGACCAAACAGCTTTGCTTGAACACACTGCACAGACTACAGCCAACTGCAAACTAGCATGTGTGTTCTGCACCTGCGTGTAAAGATTTAATTGTCTAAAGCAGCAACTATCAATAGTTTATATTTGTCATTCAAAAGGAGAACCTGAAACAATGATTTACAAGATATATGCAGATATATGAAATGTAAACAAAGCTGCCCTTGCTTTCCATTTTGAATATCAGTTATGTTAATAACTTTTTTCATTTTAAAGGGGGGGGGGGTGAAATGCTCATTTTCACTCAATCTCCTGTTAATCTTGAGTACCTATAGAGTAGTACTGCATCCTTCATAACTCCAAAAAGTCTTTAGTTTTATTATATTCATAAGAGAAAAATAGTCTGTACCGTTTTTTTTCGGAAAAACACGACCGGCTGGAGGCGTGACGTGTGGGCGGAGCTAAAGAATCATGAGCACCAGTAGGCTTTTGCGTTGAGAGCATGTGGAAGCTGTGACATTACCGTGAGGGAAAAACCATCATCCAAAACAAACCATGACTTACAGTCAGATTCAGCCGTTTATTTATGATCCAGAATCAGATGCCGAGGCTGAAACTGAACGAGAGCAGCAGCAGCAACGACTCGCTCCGAGCGGGGCTCGAACCCGGGTCTCCGATGGGAGGGGACGCACTAACAAGGAGGCCTGCGGTTCCAACACACGATCGTGACCCTTTTTCGTTGGGACTGCATCATCCTTAAGAAATAAACGATACGCAAATCCGTCGTCAAACTGGGCCTTGTTTGTAAAACAAGCATCTTTGAAATGCAGGGAACAAACAAAAACACTTGCACAACTCCGTTGATGCTCTGTAAAAATAAACTCCATCCACTGGTCCTTTAATGCTGTTTCTCTTTTGGTAATCTGTGCAGGGTTGTCTTGCCCTGGCAACCAAAAACACACTCCTTTGTGACATTTGGCGACGCTCTCGCTCTGATCAGTGAATGCCTCTGCTCTCAGTGCTCTGCTATACGGGAGCGTGCGCTCTTCCGGCAGACTTGCCCTTAGGACCCATATAAGGAAATTCCACTCCATCTAACGTCACACAGAGCCATACTCGAAAAAAACTTTCCGAAACTTGTGACAAACCGGAAGGAGTATTTTTGGAACAAAAATACTCCTTCAAACGTACAACTTAATTTTTGAAACTTTGTCCATGTTTAGCATGGGAATCCAACTCTTTAACAGTGTAAAAACTCAGTATGCATGAAATAGCATTTCACCCCCCCTTTAAGTGGCTCATGCTATGAAAATATTTGTGTAATGGAATGCTTGGGTAAGATTATGTAACATTAGGCTTCTTTCTGTGCCGTCTTGACTTACGTGATCGTTTTTATCACTCTCACCGACATGATTTCAACTTGCTGATTAGGGTAAACTGGCGGCGACATGAGCCTTACAAGATCTGATGTGTGGAACACACCAAAAAACTAGCCTGACAGGTGCGCTCCGATAGCCCAACATTGGCCAGTCAAGTCAAGTCACCTTTATTTATATAGCGCTTTAAACAAAATACATTGCGTCAAAGCAACTAAACAACATTCATCAAGAAAACAGTGTCTCAATAATGCAAAATGATAGTTAAAGGCAGTTCATCATTGAATTCAGTGATGTCATCTCTGTTCAGTTTAAATAGTGTCTGTGCATTTATTTGCAATCAAGTCAATGATATCGCTGTAGATGAAGTGAACCCAACTAAGCAAGCCAGAGGCAACAGCGGCAAGGAACAGAAACTCCATCGGTGACAGAATGGAGAAAA
This sequence comes from Carassius auratus, assembly GCF_003368295.1. Taxonomy (NCBI): domain Eukaryota; kingdom Metazoa; phylum Chordata; class Actinopteri; order Cypriniformes; family Cyprinidae; genus Carassius; species Carassius auratus. The sequence goes on from NC_039247.1 coordinate 27,476,451, forward strand.
AAACCTTGGGAGAAACCAGGGTAGCACTTTATTTTACAGTCCTGTTCCTCATGTACATACTATGTACTTATTATAGTAATTACAACAACTATGTAAAAAACTAGGTACTAACTCTGAACCTACCCCATGTAGTTACCAGTGGTGGACGAAGTACACAAATCAATTACTTGAGTAAAAGTACAGATACATATAATAAAATATTACTCCAGTAAGAGTAAAAGTACTCCTTTTTCAATTTTACTCAAGTGAAATTACAAAAGTACTCGATTTTTTATGTACTTAAGTAAAAAAGTACTGAAAGATAGATGTTTGCAATTTTATAAAGGCTACTTATTTTAATTTTATATTAGCACATATTTTTTTATGATCCTACTGCTCAAAATACCTGGGATTTTTCCCAAAATAACCACTATATGGAGTCAAGATATATTTTTGTTGTTGATATGGACTACGCTGATGAGAGTGGTGTTAACTGTGAAGCTTACACTGTGATGTACCTGAGAGAAAACAGAGATGACCATCTGATTTTCACCAGTAAGAACAAAGTATTTTAAAGTTTGTTGTTTTACAGAACATCAAAGTTACAGTACAGACCAAAAGTTTGGACACACCTTCTCATTCAAAGAGTTTTATTTATTTTTTCTTCTTCACACTGAAGGCATCAAGGGCTGTTTGACCAAGAAGGAGAGTGATGGGGTGCTGCGCCAGATGACCTGGCCTCCACAGTAACCGGACCTGAACCCAATCGAGATGGTTTAGGGGTGAGCTGGACCGCAGACTGAAGGCAAAAGGGCCAACAAGTGCTAAGCATCTCACGGGGAACTCCTTCAAGACTGTTGGAAGACCATTTCAGGTGACTACCTCTTGAAGCTCATCAAGAGAAAGCCAAGAGTGTGCAAAGCAGTAATCAAAGCAAAAGGTGGCTACTTTGAAGAACCTACAATAAGACATATTTTCAGTTGTTTCACACTTTTTTGTTATGTATATAATTCCATATATAATTCCACATGTTAATTCATAGTTTTGATGCCTTCAGTGTGAATCTACAATTTTCATAGACATGAAAATAAAGAAAACTCTTTGAATGAGAAGGTGTGTCCAAACTTTTGGTCTGTACTGTATATATGACATGATAATAAGGCCTGAAGTTAGGAAGAAAATTTTAAGGAAAATATAATTATATTTCCATAATGATTTTTTCCTTCTCAAACCTTGTCTGTGGTTTAAAAACACCCCTGGCCAAATGGGGTGCATCTCTTCCCCTCTTTGATAATTACTGTAGTTACCATGTTCTGAACATCACAACCTTTCCTTTCTCCCCAGATGTAATCTATATATATATATATATATATATATATATATATATATATATATATATATATATATAGGTGGTTGAATAAAAATATTTGGACATTATTTATAAAAATTACCTCAACTTAGCACCAACAAGCTTGTTAGCTAGACAGTTAGCATCAGCTAACAATATTTACTTATTTTCAGTACGGTTATGAATAAACATTCATGTCTGTCTACTCTTCTAGTTAATCCAAACAATAAACATATGTATAACGTTACTGTTGATAAACAATATAAAAACAGACATCACATAGGACATTTTAATAAAACTGTTAACATTACGGCAGCGGGGAATTTGAATGTGCATGAGTTATTGTATTTAATCTGTGTTATTTTAAGTTTTTTTTTTTTACCTAAAATTTATGTGTCTGCATCATCTGCACTCGAGCATTTGAGTGGGCTTAAATAGATCACTCTTTACAACGGATTTAGTTCCCAAACAACTGACAATTTTGACCTAAATATGATTTTCAGTTACAATAATTAATCCTAAATTTCAACATTAATAACTTACTTTTAGCAACATCAGACGCACACGCGCTCACAAGATCTCCCAGTTCTTACTTCTGGAGACTCGCACTAAACGGTTCATTTGAATCAGTGAGTGGTCGACTCCCGAACAGCTGCAATATCGGATCATTCTAATTCGAATCGTTTGGTGTGATGTGCGATCCGAATCAGACACCGCTTCTGCGTGTCGGAGCATGTGATATATTATAGGGAGTAACGATATGTTTTATGAAATGTAGTGAAGTTAAAAGTATGATTTTATGCTTTGGAATGTAGTGAAGTAAAAGTAAAAGTTACTGAAAATAAAACTACTCAAGTAAAGTACAGATACTTGAAAAATTTACTTAAGTACAGCAACGAAGTAAAGCTACTCCGTTATTGTCCACCACTGGTAGTTACCTTGTATTACCAGAACTTTCTTAGATAAATACACTGTAAGTACACTATAAGTACATGTTAGTACACGTACTGTCAAATAAAGTGCAACCGAAACCAGGCTCAGTTGGGGGGCCAGTTCTCCTCTGACCAGACGAAACCAGTAGTTCAATTCCAGGCTGCAGCAAAGTCAGATTGTGCAGAAGAATCATCTGTTTCCTGTGGTCTTGTCCTGGTGCTCCTCTGAGACAAGGTCTTTACAGGGGATCTGTATCTGGGGCTCTAGTTGTCCTGGTCACCGCTGTCTTTCAGGGCAGTAGAGGTCCTTTCTAGGTGCTGAGCCACCATCTGGTCTGTATACATACTGGATCCGGGTGACTGCAGTGACCCTCTGATCTGGACACAGACTGGATCTGGTGGCTACGGTGACCTCGGAATAAAAGAGAAACAGACTAATATTAGCGTAGATGCCATTCTTCTAATGATGTAGCAAGTACATTGGAACAGTGACAGACTATCTACTTGGTGTGGCCTTAAATTGGACTATCTCAGGTGATAACCCATAGCAACTTTCGAATATCATTATCCAAATGTTGTTTAATGGGAAAAGATTCTTCAAAATTCCTCCTTTTATGTTACAAGGAAAAATTAACCACATACAGTGTTGAATCAACATGAGGGTGAGAACATAATGGCTGCATTTTCATCGGTGCCATTTGTAAGATGCAATGGATTATGTGAAAATGTTCATGTTTGTTTTTCATAGTGCAGTTTCTTTGGTTTCAAGCTTCATGATTTGCTCAAGGCCTTACATTTTTACAAACATGAGGTAAATCAGAGCGCAGCAATGCTGGCGATGAATAAAACATGGTGAGGGGAGAGGGTGAGAAGGAGAGTGCGAGACAAGGCATAGAAGTGGCAAAGGGGCTCTTTGTAGGTCTCAGAGGAGAACATGTACAAGCGGATCCCCGACAGACATGACATCCACTCAGAGCGCATCAGCTCTGGTGGGCAGGATGGCCACTCCAGAGACCGACTCAATAGAACACCTTCAGAAAAGCTATTAGAGCACATATGCTGCATTTCTGCATATCTACTTCTGAGTCGGAGTTTTTAGAATTGAACTCAGATAAAGAGCAGCATGCCTGTATACAAGGGTTGCATGTGTGTACAATTACCAAAATCTAATAAATGCGCTTGTGTTTGACACATTGACAACATACTGAAAAGGTAAAGCCAACAAATCTCCAGCAAGTCCTGAGCAATCTCTTGAATTACACTGCTGACCACTTTCCCAATGCACCAATGGTTGGCTTTTCTTAACTTGTTTACTGATGATGGGCAGTGAAGGACAGTTTTCAATCCCCAGACGCTTGACACAATCAGGGCGTGAAATGTTAAAAATGCTCCTAGCCAAGACATCTCAAGTTTCTCTCTATGCTGGGCATCTGACATTAATAGAGAATCAAGATTGTGTGTTCCCTCTGAGGTGCCATCCGTCCATACAAAACAGAGCAGTGAAAAAAAAAAAAAAAAGTTTCCAGGTAGGTCATTGGCCTCCGTTGGAAGCAGAAGAAATGGAGATCACTTCAAATTGACTTGTGCAGGAGGACTGGACAGATAACTGTTTTTATTAGAAAACATATGTACTGTATGGCTTGGTGATTTTGAATGAATAAGTACAAACCGACTTGAAATTTGAAATTTGTAAGAAAAACATCACCATAAAAGTCAACTACGGCACGCAGCTCTTGGCATTACTAGACTTTATTTAGGGCAGTTTTGCCATTCTTTTAAGGTGCGGTCATATTTATCACTGAGCTGCAAAATTTTCTGGCATTTTCAAAATTGATTTCACAATTGATTCATTTCAATAGGAATCTGTGTGATTGGGAGTTTTGTGCAGATTCATGTTGGTCATGTTCAGGCTGGCCATGCAAATTCACTGTGATCAATACAAATCTTCTTGGTTTGAAAGTGACTGCTGTGCTTCATACATCACTAAATCACTGTATTTTGCATGCATAATTTTGTGAATATGACCGTGCGTTTATCAGTTGTATGAAATGTGTATGTTAATGCTCATCACATGACTCCATGTGCAGTGTGGTCTTCTCCAGCTCATCCCAGTATCCGGTGAGCAGCAGATGAGAGGACATCAGGATGGCACGTTTTCACACATGCTGGCTTGTGTTAAACTTTCTGAACGCTCTGTAATTACAGGCGCGGGGTGATGATGTGGTGAGGTGATGTGACAGCAACGCATCTGTCGCCTGCACTTTAGACATGTCCTAGGCCTCCGCAAACACAGAGACATGTCGAGGGAGATTGACAGGAGACATGCAAGCTCATGGTGGGGCATTGACAGGGCCACTGCCCAAGTCTTTTAGCACATGGGGCTGCCAGCTGTGTGTCGCTCCAGACCTGAGACAGTCAGCAGACAGCAGCCGTTTGATGCACTTCATCTGACTGATACGATTGGTGTAAAGTGCTACATACTGGGGCTTGTGGTGTGGATGGAAACAAGTCTATATAAAGCTGTGATTTAATGCATTTTCAAGATTTTCATTGTACAGTGGAGATAATAATAAACAAAATAAGAGAACAACCATTTCCTTAGTTTCAAGTTCACTGCTTAGTCCTATTTAAAGTTACAAGTGTCGAAGGGCACTGTGTGTGTGTGTGTGTGTGTGTGTGTGTGTGTGTGCACAAGTATTCTCAACTGCCCTCAGAGGGAATTTACATATATATTTATGCATTTGGGAGATGCTTTTATCTGAAGATGTGTTCACTGCATTGAAGGCGTACATTTTCATCCCTTCACTTCAAGCTTAGTAATTTCACTGTGAATTGAATCCATGATTATCATTGCTAGCGCCATGCTCTACTGCTTGAGCTTCATTTAAATAAAATAATCACAGTGCTGTTTAGAACATTAAAATAAATAAATAAATAAAATATGCAAAATTAAAATTGTATGCAGAAATTCAACATAATGCAATTGTTAAACATGATTCCATTCTTAACATCAACCAGAAAAAACCTTTGACACAACCTTTCCTCTAAAACCATCTCCTTCTTCCTTTTTAACCTCCTGTCACATAGAGACACATATATATATATATATTTTTTTTTTTTTTTTTTTTTTCTCTCTCTCTCTATGGAAACAAAACCACACTGTAGAAAATAAATAGTTGAGAAAATGTAGAACAAAAAAAGTTTTGACACTTTGTTTAGCCAACATATATTTATTTATTCAAGCAATGCTGATTATCTTATTTTTGTAACAGAATTATTATTATTATTTTATTTATTTATTTTTTCACTTCAACTGAAAAACAATTACTGTTGTTGAGGTAATTTATTATTATTTGTTTCTGTTTCCTGGATGAAGAAAACAAAACAAAAAAGAACGTGTCACAACATTAGTCACAACATTATCATTGTAATGTTTTATTTACGAACGACAAACTGGGAAATGTTATAGAAACTTTAATGCATAACTTAGTCTTATATATAGACAACACAGTCTTCTATGATGTTTTACAAACAAAGACAAAAATATAAAAAAATGGATTTAAATATTTGAACATACTCTGTGCCTCAAAACTTGACACACACACACACACACACTTTTCATCACAGCACAACACATAACTAATAGGGGTGTAACGATACGCGTATTCGTATTGAACCGTTCGGTACGATGCTTTCGGTTCGGTACGCATTATGTATACCGAACGGTTCGTTGGAGTATTTAATTATATTTGAAAAAAAAAAAAAAAAAAGAGAGAGAGAGAGAAATATAATGATATGCGTTCAACAAGGTAGCCCAATAACCCAAACAACGTAACAGGCAACGCCCCTGACACTCCCGAAGAAGAAAAAAACACCATCTTATATGTTTATGTTAGGCTACTCAGCAGGCGCTCGCTCACTCAGTACGCGCTGAAGGCTCGTTGCAAAATAGCCAATGCGTTTAACAGACTAGAAATGAGAAGATCCTCCAATAACCAACAGGTCTGGTGTTTGGGTGCACTTTGGATTCCCTTTAAGCTATAATGGTGATGGCAAGAGAGTGGTGGATAAAAAAACAACGGTATGTCGCATCTGCAACATGACAGGGTACACCAGCGAGAATACAAAAAAAAAAAAAAAAACACCAGCGGGAATATCTGGGATATATGCGTCAGTACTATCTGGGAAAAGACGGAAAAAAAAGGAGAAACATGCACGCAGCAAACTATCCCTGCAGCATTTAGACACTATAGCTTACAGGGAATCCAACCCAAACACCAGACCTGTTGGTTATTTTAGGATCTTATATTTCTGGTCTGTTAAATGCATTCGACATTTTGCAACGAGCCTTCAGCGCGTGCTGAGTGAGCGAGCGCCTTAGGGGCCGTTCACATATCGTGCCTAAAAACGCATGGAAAACGCTAAGCGCGTCTTTCTCCTCCTTTCCAAAGCGCTCGGGCAGAAGCGCTCATGAGGCGTCTGTCTTTGCTAAGCAACAATGACGTGCTCTCTCCATGAGACACGGAAATTTCAGCGAAGGATAAATGGATTTGCAGCTCTAAAAATCGCTTGCAGTAGCTCTGCTACTAAATTTATTTCAAAATTGCAATCCATATACAACTATGATCAGCTGATCCTTCATCTTGGCTGAGCTCTCAACTTTGTTACGGGAAAGGATGAAGCTGATTGGTTGGTTCTTGTCACATGACCCGCGGTGCGCTTGCGGCATTCTGAAAAGTTGAGATGTTTTTACATTTTGCTGTATCTAAAACGTATCGAACCGAACCGAACCGAACCGTGACATCAGTGTATCGTATCGAACCGAACCGTGAATTTTGTGAACCGTTACACCCCTAATAACTAACAATAATGACAATATAAGCGAATAGCAAAACAATAATCCTATAAGAGTAACTACAGAATGTTTTTCTTATTTTTATTATTTTTTCATGCTGCAATGCAATATTTGTCACACCTGGACTCATTTAGTGTGTTTTTGCCCGTGACCCAGTTTGTGTCTTTCCGTGTTTGGTTTGATTAGTTCCCAGGTGTGTCTATTCTATTCCTCATGTGTTCCATGTCCCTGTTAATTTAGTCATGCCATCCACCTGTGTTTCCCCAATTATCCTTTGTACATAAGCCTTGTCCTATCAGTTCTGTTTTGTCGGGTACCATCACTTGTGACTAACTCACTCACTTACGTGTGTCTATCGCTGTGCTCCATGAATGGTATATATTAAAAGCCTTATTTCATCTATCCTCGGCTCCGTATTCCTTCAGGCAGCGTAAAACCGTGACAGAAGACCCGACCTAAAAAAGAAAGTTTAAAACTGCGTGTTTTCCCCTCCGTTTTGTTTTTGTTGTTTCACAGTCCTTTTGTTTCGTAATGTCGATGGATCCCCTCTATAGCCCCGAATTCCTTCTCCTCATGCTGAAGCAGGAAGGACGTTCTCTCGAGGACCATACCAGACAGTTTCTTCTATTAGCTAATGCCACCAGCTACCCGGACGACGCGCTCTGCACCTTCTACAACACCAGCCTGAACTCCAAGTGCAGAGCGTTGTCGCCCGAAGATGGTCCTCGGGAGGATTTCGCCGCATTCGTGGAGTGGACTCTGGCGAGAAATGGCTCACCTTTCACCGTCTGCCCGATAGAGGATCTCGCCAGTCCCACTCCCGACCCAGAGACCAGCCAGCCACCATCTCGCTACACGGAGCCAGAGCCCACCGCAGCCGCAGAGCCTGAGCCATTCACCGACAGGGAGCCGGAACTCGAGAGCGCGACTGACCAGGTGTGTGAGCCGGCAACACCGTGCATCATGGGAGTCCTCGTGGAGATCGAGGGCGTGGAGGAAAGCCCTGCCCACACTCCTGCGACTAAGGGTGAGCTGTATACAGTCTCTGAAGGTCATATGGAGCAAGTTCTGGATCTGATGGACTGGTCTATGGAGGTAATCCCTAATTTTCCTGTTTCCCCGCTGGTTCCGTCCAGCCCTGATTCCCCTGTATACCCTCTCCGTCTCCAACTCCTACCTCCTCCAGTCATTTCCTCTGCTCCATTTCCGCTGGTTCCATCCAGCCATGAATTTTCTGTTTCTCCGCTGGTTCCGCCCAGCCCTGAGTTTTCTGTTTCTCCGCTGGTTCCGCCCAGCCCTGAATTTTCTGTTTCTCCGCTGGTTCCGCCCAGCCCTGAGTTTCCTGTGTCTCCGCTGGTTCCGCCCAGCCCTGAGTTTCCTGTTTCTCCGCTGGTTCCGCCCAGCCCTGAGTTTTCTGTGTCTCCGCTGGTTCCGCCCAGCTCTGAATCTTCTGTGTCTCCGCTGGTTCTGCCCAGCCCTGAATCTTCTGTCTCTCCGCTGGTTCCGCCCAGCCCTGAATCTTCTGTCTCTCCACTGGTTCCGCCCAGCTCTGAATCTTCTGTGTCTCTGCTGGTTCCGCCCAGCCCTGAATCTTCTGTGTGTCCGCTGGTTCCGCCCAGCTCTGAATCTTCTGTATCTCCTGTGCTCCCTCCAGGCCTCCCTCTCCCACCTCCTCCAGGACCTGCTGGTCCCTCTGCTCCACTTTCGCTGGTTCCGTCCAGTCCTGATCCTCCTGTCCTTCCTCCCATCCTTCTCCTCTCTCCTCCTCCTAGACCAGCCAGTTCCTCGTCATCCCTGCTGGTGCCAGTCAGTCCCGCAGCTCACCCTCAGTCCGCGCCATCGGGGCGCGGTGGTTCGCCGCTGGACTGCCAGTCTCCAGCTCCGCCTTGGCATGTTAAGGCCCTGTCTCCGCCTCCAGCCTCCGAGCCCTGGACTCCTCCTCGGTCCTTCGACCCAGCGGCTCCGCCTTGGCTCTTAGCTCCCTCGTCTCCACCGTGGCCTGTCATCCCACCTGCTCCACCGGGCTCCCTCATCCCTCCGGCTCCACCTTGGTCAGTCGTCGACCATCCGCCGCCTCGGGACTCCACTCCTCCGGTTCCACCTCGTCATTCCATCCCTCTGGCTCTGTCAGGCTCCTCCTTCCCTCCGGTTCCACCTCCATCCTCGGTCACTCCGGCTCCACAGCGGTCTGCCAGGACCCTGCCTCCGCCTTGGTCGCCTGAGCCTTCTGCTCCACCTAGGCCCTCCGGAACCTCGACGTCCCCCTGGCTCTGCGGCTGTGCTGCTCCATCTTGGGCTCCTCACCCACCGGTGCAGTCTCCGCCTGTCGGCCCCCTGGTGTCGTCGACCCTTCCTTCACCATGGCTCCTCCTGCCGTCGACCCCACCTTGGATCTCCGTCCTGGCTGGTCTCTGGTGGACCATCTGGCTCCTCCTGCTCCTGTCTCCTCCCTGGCTCCTCCCTCCGTCGTCTCCTCCCTGGCTCCTCCTTCTGTGGTTCCTGTCTGCTGGCCCCCTCCTGGGAGTCCGTCCTCCACCGGAACCTCCTCCCAAGTTCCCACCTACGCCTCCCTCTGTTGTTTCTACGGTGCGAGGACGCACCTACCGGGAGGGGGGAGTACTGTCACACCTGGACTCATTTAGTGTGTTTTTGCCCGTGACCCAGTTTGTGTCTTTCAGTGTTTGGTTTGATTAGTTCCCAGGTGTGTCTATTCTATTCCTCATGTGTTCCATGTCCCTGTTAATTTAGTCATGCCATCCACCTGTGTTTCCCCAATTATCCTTTGTACATAAGCCTTGTCCTTTCAGTTCTGTTTTGTCGGGTACCATCACTTGTGACTAACTCACTCACTTATGTGTGTCTATCGCTGTGCTCCATGAATGGTATATATTAAAAGCCTTATTTCATCTATCCTCGGCTCCGTATTCCTTCAGGCAGCGTAAAACCGTGACAATATTCTTTCAATATTCTTTGCTCAGACAACTGTCTTTGACTAGTTGGGACAACATTTGGGGTAATTTTGTTGGTCTGACAATGGTTTTTATGTAGTTTTTAAGAAAATAGCATTTTAAAGTAATTGAGTATTTGATACAGTGTTGCATTTTTTTTTACAGTGCATTTGAATGCTGTTTTATGTTGACTTCAAAGTCATCTTCTGAACACTCTTTCCTTAGTAAATGCATGTTTGTTGTTTGAGCTGTAAGGAGTCTAAATGATTATTTTGAGTGGTGGCTTTTCATAGAACAAACATGGGCTGTTTGGGCTGCAGTAGAAGCACTGTGGCGCATGTGCAAAAACTTGTTCTGTGCCCATCTGAGAGCTGTGAGGCTGAAGTGTGTGTTTGAGAGTGTGCCTTTCTGAAGAACGTAGGTCTAGCTCACAGCACACATCTCTAACATCAGCGTGACTGCCGGAACCAGTGTCCTGCTGTGTTTTCAATATTCAATGTGCCTGAGGTAAAAAAAAATAAAAAATAGAGAACCAGAAATTAAGCAAAGTTAATTATTTAAAGGTACCAGTGCCAGAGGCCTATACACACACACCCACCAATATTTATTTATTTATCTATTTTTGATAGGACTACTTAGTGAAAGCTCTTTTTTGTTATAACCATTATTTCGTTCAGTCAGGACCACTTCTGTCAAATAATAATGATCTACACTTTATTAACTGAAGCAATCTGTTGGTGTTAGCAGTACAGACTGAGCAAATAGAGCAGCAGATAAAACTGTTTCATTTGTTTTAAAAGGATAGTTTACCCCAAAATGAAAATTCTGTCATTATTTACTCTCATGTCATTTCAAACCCGTATGAATCTCTTTCTTCTGTTGAACACACATTCTGAACAGTGTCTGTAAACAAAATATACGGAAAACAAATTATAGAATTCAAAGGCTTCGAATCGAAATATTTAACAAAGCATGCAAACAAACGGCCGCTTTTATCGTGTTCATTTTGTGTTCATGCTAGTTTCAGTTACTTATTAGTTTTCGATAACTTCTCTTTGTTGGTGAAATAATGGGGTTGCATGACGTTTGTTCCAGAGAGGTGTGTAAAGGGCGAGTTTTAGTGAAGCCCAGCAGAGCGTCTGACACAACTGGTGGAAACTGTCACAGTGTCTGGTCTGTGTTTCCTTGGGTGTCCACTAGTGGTCTCACTTCCCCATAGTCACCCCACTGCAGGAACTACATTTCCCACAAAGCCTTTGTCCCTTTCATCACTGTTAATTGAACACCTGTTAATTGCACTCAGCTGTCTCCACTTTCATCGTTTTCACCTATCTTTATATACCGGTCTGTTTCTATCTGTTTCATGGAGTCCTTGTTTTCCACCACCCGGCTTTCTTGTGTTCTTCATGTTTCTTGTTTTTTGGACTGATTTTGTTGTTATGACCTCTTGCCTGTTTTTGGATGTGATTTTGGATTCCCCATTAAATACTGCGACTGGATCTCTCGTTTTGTGTCTCCATCATGCCCAGATCCAGTGGTGTGGGATTTCGTATTCGTTCCCCAACAACCATAGAGGAGTGGATGGGGAGACTGTCGAACCTAACCACACTCCGTCAGAAGGAAAGTGAGGTGGTTGGTTTGGCTCAAGTCTTTTGGACAATGGCAGTGGGGCTGGGATATAATGATGAGGTCCTGAAGGACCTATTCAACAACTGCCTGGATGACCCTTTGCCTGGGTGGGAGATGAAGGGGCTGGAGGTCCTGGACTTTTGGGGGTTCACCAGTTAACTTCAACATCGTATTCAGTGGGATAAACAGACCACACCTGTCTCTCCAGACACAATGGCCGCTAGCCCAGAGCCACCACACAAGATGGCCACCAACCCAGCGCCAAAGCACAAGGTGGCCACCGGCCCAGTCCCACTGCACAAGAATTGTTGCCACAGGTGACCAGGTCCCTTCCCCATAGTCACCCCACTGCAGGCACTACATTTCCCACAAAGCCTTTGTCCCTTTCATCACTGTTAATTGCACTGTACTCTCTCTGTTTAAATCTAGATTAAAAACGCATCTCTTTTGCCAAGCATTCGAATAATGTATCTCTTAAATTGTGAGTGTAGTTGCATCTGATCAAATGTGTATTTTTATTCTTTAGCTTGGGTTAAACTAATTAATTTTACTTTGTTGGATCAGCAGCTATGCTAATGATGTCTCTATTTTGTTTCTATGTTTTGCTAGCAACTAGGATTTACTCAAGCTCCAGTCTGGATCCAGAACACCTGATAAGAGATGATGCTAACCCTGAATCAACAACAGAACTAACAATTATTGCTACAAGTGTGACTGCATCATATAATAATTATTCATTATTAATAATGTTCAATCGTCTGGCTGACTACATCTTGTATACATTTTTCTAAAAATCCTGTCATGCATGCACAAACTGACAGTCACCACATATGCATAATTTTATGTAATATGTTATTTTTGAAACCATGTCATGATGACATTTCTCCCATTCTTGTTCTCTTTGTGTGTGTGTGATTTATCAGCGTTTTTAAACATCACAACCTTTCCAGATATATTGAACTATGAGATCCAAAATTCCGTAAGCCTGTGGGAAAATCTCCCTTACTTAATGAGAAAATAACTAGTTTTAACTACATTTTAAATAATAAATCCATCAGATGTTCACCAAATCCACAGGTTTCATACACATAAAATGTCTTAACCGCCTTATTTTTTGTGTGTGTGGCGCAGCCATTATTGAATTTAATGTGTCTGGCTTCCGGAGTTATTTGCTTCAAGCTACTTTTAGCTGTTCAAAACAGCTAATTTTGCTGCTTGATATTGCAAACTGGTGTGTATTGCTATATTATTTTAACTTATGATCTTAATTATGAACATACTAGTGCATTTAAAAATAAGGTGGATACACCACCGGTAAAAAGGGTATATAAAAATTTAACATAATTTCCATAGAAACAGCAGCAAAAAAAAAAAAAAAAAAAAAAAAACGTTTCAACATTCATAATAATAAAAAACAATTATTTATGACAGTGAACAAGTAACCGAGCAGTAAATCAGCATATTAGAATGATTTCTAAAAGATCATGTGACACTGAGACTGAAGTAATGATGCTGAAAATTCACTTTTGAGCACAGGAATAAATTACATTTTACAATATATTAACAGAAAATAATATATATTTTAAATTATAATATTTTACTTGACAAAATCTTTGATCAAGTAAATGCAACCTTGGTGACTTCTTTCAAGAGAGTTCTTTCAAAAACATTAACAAATTTTAATTATTATATACTTTTTGGCCAGTTGTGGCTATGTATAGATAGTGTATGATTACTTATCGCATTTCCATCTATTAATGTTACAGACTAATAACACAGAAATCTGATTTGCATGAAAGTTACAGCTCTAGAGCAGAAGTCTGAAACAGAGGTGCAGCTCGATGGGATTCAGCCTGCTTCCAATGGACATAAATATTATGGCATGTTGTTGCGGTCAGCGCTTGGCTTTCTGCTGTATTGTTGCTGCACTTTTGGCTGTATTTTAATACTATTGCTTTGCCAATAGTACGGTCAATACGTTTAAGGAGCAGGAGAGAATCAGCATGAGTTCTGCTCCATAACGATTCCCAATACAGTTGCCTGGAACCGAGCATTGATTCATCGAGTACCACAGGCTGTGTACTGCTGTGTAGGAACCATATTTACTGAATTGTCTCCAAGACTGTACAGCATGATCTTTTCCATTTTTCTCACTGTCACAGACACCACACGTACACACACACACACACATACACACACACACACACACTTTCAGGCCAATGCAAACAGCACAATCCCACTATGAATTTTTCATAACATCATGCTCAATACTAAACGCAATAAGTGTTTCGTGTAAGATGACTCCCTGGCACTTATAGTGCTTGAGAGCGCCCTGTGTTTCCATTCTCAGTGTCTGTTCTCAGTGCGTGATATCCACTGCTGACAGGACACGGGACCCTCTGAGACACACAGAAGGTCATGTCAACAGATCTGCCATAACCAAATTCACTGCACTGAACTAGAACATCCCAAATCCCTTTATGAAGCCATGCTACACCAATATATGAGTAATCTGTGTTCATCTGGATGAAACACACTCGCAGACCTGCTTTAACGGGCTGTCCACGCTTTACATCTACACTTCACCAGGACAATGACTTTGGCTGGATTTGGCTGTTTAAATGGGTTTACATTTTCTGCCTCAAGAGATTTGAAACGTTGGGTGATCATCTGATATTTGAGGCTTTTAATCTCAAAGGCTTTATGTGTTTGGAGTCTTTTGTGATATTACATGATCACTTTTTGATGCTGATCACCAGAAAATAGATTAAACAATGAGCTTTTCTATGTCCTGGGGTTGAGTATGTTAGTTATCCGTCCATCTCTCAGTATCTTATCCATATTATGTTAGTAACTGGTTTTGGTACACCAAGGAATGTCTGATGCACATAACTTCAAGACACACAATCATCAGTATTGAACGCTGTCGAGTGTGTCCATTAAAGTTAATTTGCAGGAGAGAGAGACTAATGGACACAGTCAAACCATCTGATTAAGAGATATTCAGACGGATACTGACAGTCTCATGGAGAGATGTAGAAAACCAGTATCTATAACTGTCACAGAAGTGGAAGAAAACGTACACGTATTCGAGCTACCATACCCAGCACTGGGTTAACAGGTCATCACCCACCTTTACCACACTGACAGCTAGTTGTGTCATTGCGGCGTATCCAGTGATATGTCAAGGTTTGTTTGGAAGATTCGAGAGCCCATCATTAATACTGCATGCATAAGGCCTGTTCTTTCTCATGAAAAATGCAACGAGTGGGATTCTTGTGCAGGCCGTTTGGCTGGACTCGTGCCACAGGGATTTGCTCAGTTAGTGTGCTGCCATGCCATAATTACAGAACCTTTGACAGTTACACCATACAGCTTTTGAAATAAAAGACAGAAACACTACATTTCACCAAAAATCACCCGAAGCGCACTGACTGCTCGACGTGAGATAACCTTTAACTGTTTTTTTATGTGAAACTGACTAAGCGTGCAGAAGAACTTCAGTTTCCACTGTAAAGTCGTGGCGGCTCAATAGCACGCTCCACTGCCCTCTGTTTTCCTGGGTCGGCACCAGAGTGCACAGAAAAAAGTAAAGTGTCAGGCCATAATCAGGTTAGCTTTGGCTGTGATGGATTAAGCCACAGTCGGGCAGACGCTTCTCCAACATTAGGGTGTCTGAGATGTCAGTTGGAGAGCAGTCTCATTAATAGCTCTCCTTCAGATTACTGCATTAAGTTTATTAGCAGCTCCAACTCTGGGTGCACTTTCAGCTCTCACGTCGGCCAAAGCAAGTGTGTGGGCAAGAGTCTGCTCCGTCCTGCTCACTCTTGCCTCGGTTCTTCTGTGAAAACCGCACAAGGTCTTCCCTGGATTCTTCCAGCTGGAATAGTAAGCCTGTGTGTGGCTGGCGATCTGTCATCTGCATCTCAATAAGCTAATAGTTCTAATGTGTGAAAATTGATTTTTAGGAACATGCAAACCTTGACCTGCTATTCAATTTCTTGTTCACTTTGTATTTTTCATCCATCTTTGCCTTTGATTTATGGCAGGTCATTATCGATAAGCTGCGATTGATTTTTCAGTGACGCGAAATGAGGGCTTCGCCTGCGGCCTGACATGGGGGCTGGGGACAGAAGCATGTGGGATGGCGAGGGATGGAGATGAAGACTTTCAAGGAGAGATCATCCCAACCCCGCTCAACAACCCATCCTTCTTCCGTCCCGAGAGAGGAAAAGTGAGTGGCTTAATCACAGCTGAGCTCTCTATGATTGCCTTAAGTATCCTTGCCTGGGAACCTCTGAACATATCTGCTGATATTCGATCCCAGGTATGCTCTGCGAAGAAAGTCTGACCTGAGACCCGGTAGATGAGAGTTCGGAAACTTAAAACGCACCTTTGTGCGGGCAGCTTCAATTAACCTGAACATGAGCATCTGTCTGCCAGGTAAGAAGCTTTCAGGACATGGGCCTTCCTCCGTTATCCGTTCACGCAGATCGTTTTCCCAATGTACTGTGGGAAGGCATTCCCTGACTCGGGTTTGTCATAACCCTTGGAGAGCGTCATGCCAAATTTCCCATGAGCGGCCGGTACCTGATCCAGCCGGGCGACATGGCTTCTCGGCAGTGTTGATGACACAGGTTACCATTTGTCTGCGGAGCTACCGGCTTCATCCGTTCACATGAAGACGAGCCCAGGCGCTTCTATGTGAGAGTATTAGCTTTCCCCTGAGGGAGAGTTCTAATTAGGTAATTGACTGATGCACAAAGCAGGTGCATGTATCCGTTACAACAGGGCTCGACCTGTTCATTATTAAACAGTGACCCTCTTCGGTGCTTGTGCCAAGGCCAGAAGTGAAAGTCCTTGGATGATTCGCTCAGAGGTGGGATTGTAATTATCCTTGCAATTCGCTTTGCACCAGACAAGGGCAAAATTCTATCCTTTTTCACTCACAAGTCACACGATATGATCTCAGTGGAGACAAACAGGAGAGTTATTCTTATCAACAGGTTTCAGCAGTCAATGAAGCAAAAAAAGAATGCAGTGAATATTAACTTGATAAAACAGGACAAGCTCAAAAAGTTGGTTTGTGTGCACTCTGGCTCTTAGCATGAGAGAGGTGTGCAGCTCCCTTCAGCCTGTGCTGAGATTATTTACTGGAGTATGCCAGCAGTCAGGATATGGATTGATAGCTGAGAAGTAAATTGATTCAGAGGGTTGAGCAGCAGGAAAAACGAGACGTCTCTGCCATTTTAATTCAGCGGGCCACACATTTCATTTCAAGGAGCAGTTAGAGAGCCAATTGAAGAAAAGTTGAAGTCAACACTATTACATCATTAGAGGCCAAGTGCATGGTCGCCGTTTGAGAACAATACAAAAGTTCATCTTGACCTCGCCTCCAGTGATTTAGTGGTCAGGTGATGACCAATCCCTCTGTCACTGCTGGGTTCGTCCATAGTCAGGTCAAATTTATTTCTATAGCACTTCATACAATGTTGATTGTTTAGTAATAAAGAGGAAAGTAGCAAAATCCATAAATTATGAATAAATTAAGCTGTAAAGTAGTGCTAAATAACAATATAGTGTCATATATACATGAGAATCTATGTGTGCTTGATCCTTTACTCAGCACTTCTGACTTAAGTAAAGCATGCATTTATTAAATATCATGGAATAATGATCTGATCATGGCTTTGATCAAACTTCAAGCAGCATTTTTTTAGGTCTAAGAGTGCATTTTACATGTCGTTTTTTTCATGCCAGTTGGATACACCTTCTACATTAGCATGTAGACACATTTTATGGAATTAAATTAATTATGTATTTATTATTATTTTACTGAATTAACAAAATAAAATGCATTAGGAATTAACAACTAAACAAGTTCCTTCATTTCCAATCTACATTGTAATAAATAAATAAATAAATAAATAATTGGTAAATCATGACCACACGTGTTTTTCCATCACTTTAACTCATCAGATTAACCAATTAACCAATTTCAGCTTCATTTTTAAGCTATATCAAAGCTTTAAATTGAATTAGGGGGGAATTTACAGTTCGGATTAATAATGTTTCCTTAAAATATGCTTTTTTCTAGTTCTTAAGAAAAAGACCACAGTAGAATTGTCCTGACATATTTCATACATTTATTATAGAAGAGATTTGGATGGGAACACATTTAAAATGTTTATTTTATAGCTAATATAGTTTGTTCTTTTAAACTGGAATGATTGTTTTCTTTTGTTCTGCCAGAAGACATAAACGTTCCCCTAATTAAAGAGTCATACACTAGACACCATGCAGTGCCTGTCAAAGTTTTTATAATGTCCTGAATTCATTCCACAAACGAATGCTTTGAATTAACCCTAAACTTAACTTAAGTCGTTAGAATGGATCAAATATACCTTAAACTGCAGCAGTAACACACAACAGCACCACACATTAATAAAAACAACAACTATGGGGCATTTCAAAGAAAACAAAATGACAGATGCACAAATAAATGTTATAACACGATTATGTTTGTAAGACGGGACTGATATTTCAAAATCTCATCCGTACAGATTATTGGACATCAGGGTACATCCAGATGTGGCTCTTTTCCAGAGAAATAAATAATCATAATCAAGCGGCACTAAACAAACAAACATCCAGATCTCCCGCTGGCATGATTGGATTTATTGGAGCATTGATTGACTTACATCAAACAGATCCCTTTGTTTGCACAGTGAGCTCAAACAATCAAAGCATTCATGTAATCCAGTCAAACATTGCAGCAGAGTAATTTACTTTTTTTAAGAGATGCTCATCACGTCTCACCATGTTATGTTCCAGAAATGTTTGCACTCCAGTGAAGTAGAGAAATAGTTTACTCAGGTGCATCATGTTTTATTATTGACCATAATCTCTTTAGAACACTCTTACAGTCAATAGAAAGGTTTTTGTAATCTTTTCCACATAGCATACTTTTTAGATTGTGTATTTGTCATTTATTGAGGAAGCCCACTCATTTTCAGTTATAGATATTTAATGTTGTTCAGCAGCTGCACTGTATTATTACATGAACATCTTCATTCAGTGGAAAGTTCCTGTCAGCAGAGTGAATAAGTTTGTACAGTAGTTTGCATTCCGGCTCTGATCAGAAAGCTTCAGTCTACAGTACAGTTTTGAGAAACTTCAGACTCTTTCCAAAGAAACCATTTTTCTGTCTGCTCTCAAATCTTCTGCGCTCCCTGAAATGGGGCTATTAAAGGCAAAAGGTGCCAATAAAAATAATTTTTATGAGATGTGAGTGAGAGGTAAGGTCTCGTCCCTGGAGTCTGGTTCATGTCCACCTTGACCTCAGCATATCTGAGCCTAACACTGACCAGTAAATCAGCAACACACGTTCAACAGGTTTAATGCCGATATGTTTGGGTTAAACAAAGAAAACCAGATACAAGAGAACATCCACCAAATGTTACACTATTTGATCCACTGTATGAAAGGTTGCTCTACAATCATGCATTCAACTTCAGTTGCTGGTAAGCAGGATAAACTTGAAGGTTCAGTCATGATATTAGTGTATATTTAAAGTTGACTATGTCAAAATCTGAAAGAATGATGTTGTAAAACATGACCTGTTCTTCTTCAGGTCAAGATCATGGCAGAGCCAGAGGTCAAACACACACCTCACTCCTTAATGAAACCAATAAATCTGATTGGTTACCCTTCTCCACTTTTACAAGTGTGGAGCATCTCATTCCCCCCACCAGGTGCACTTATGTTGCAAATGAAACCTGATCACGGTTAAAAGTGGCATAACCCCTGAGAGCAAAAATGCTTTTAGGAACTTTTAAAATGGTGTTTTACAGTGCCTTTTTAGTGCCACTAAAACTTCAGCCAAGTTTAGACCCATAGAGACGGCTATGAGAGGCTCCAACCTTCATTTCTTATGGACAGATACCTGTAAATGTTGGAGGCCAGTTGCCAGAAATGGACTATCATTGGCATTTTGAGCACTGAATGTTTCAATTTAATATTTTTGTTTGTATGCATCTTGGCTTAACATGAAAACCACAATGAAAGGCTGTGAATGAATGTTAAAATTGTGAAATGCCACTGTATTACGGGATGTTTAACAATGAAATACCCTCACAAGAAAAAAAAAATAGAAATAAGCAGGCCGAATATATTTATATTAATATTGAATTTGAAAGTGATATTTTTTCCTTTAAGGTGGAGCAAAGTGAAGATTAATGCACTGGTGTCAATAGTGGGTGAAGGAGGCTCTTGTGAAGGGCAGACCTTATGACCTCTTCACTCGTCTGCTTGTTAAAACGGCTATGGGGGGCACCGAAAAGTGAAGAAATGGAAGCCATGTGACACAAGACAGCGCCTATAAATATGAACAAGATCACAGAGCCACTTAATGTAAGAGAGGCAGACTTCTCTTTTACCATCGGGGCTACAACGTCTTAAAAACTGCCTGTCGTGTCATATGAAACCAATAAAATACAAACACTTCCTTGCTCTGAAAAAAAAGAACCTCAATCCATCCACTATGTGGACTTTCTAGCTTTTTCTTCACTCTTACCTCCCCACAGATGGCCTGAAATCTCAGCAGACCGAATGTGCCTCATGAAGTATCAAACCACATGGAAGCTGTAGAGTTCAAGAGAAAGATGAGCTGCAGTTAAAAATCTAATCTAGAGTAATATAAGAGCCAAACCAAATTATGTTTCTCTCAATGTTTGTGTCTACAGAAAGATGAGTAGAATGAAGAACGAGTTCTTTTAAGTTGTTTCAACACTAACAAGGTCAAAGGAAAACATTTTTGAGAGTTTCCTTGAATTAATACTTTAAAAACGAAAAGTCAGTGATCACCTTCACTCACTCCTTGTTGTTTGACTGCTGTCATATTACTTCAATAGTGTATTTACTGTGTTTGTTTGTTATTTGTGATTTATTTTAATTAATCATAAAATCTTCTAAATATGCCCTTGTTAATACAGGTTTGGAAGAGAGGGTAAGTGTATTATTAGGTAATGATTTAAATATGAATATATTCAGTATGAGTATTCAGATTTTTTTATTTTTTTTCAGTACAAATGCATGCATGAATGAATTGGTCAACTATGATTCTGTAATGTGAAGGACACAGCAAATCATGTTTTTGCTGAAATGCAATCAAGGGTGCATTGTAAATGGATAACTATAAGCGAGGCTGCACTGCTGCCCTTCTATCGGCACATGATTTGAGACTAAGCAGCTCTGTGAAACAGGAAGGATGACATCAAGCCGACTGCCAGAGCCCTTCATTACCTCATTGGAAGGAAATGAGGGTCTGTGCATGGAGCTCTATGAGGGTCTCTTGTGTAGCCACAGACCAACTGTAACACCACCAACCCACTGAACATTTCCCCTAATCAGGCTCAGCAGAAAAAAATTAATCAAAGTGATGAATGGGACTGCTCTTCACTAAAGACATTAAACAGTGGGTGGAAGGGATTGGGCTGCAGTCAGCACTAAAAACTGGATTTTAGAAATCTGTATGAATCTGTATCTTTTCATAAAAATTCATCTAATTTCAGGCCTAATAAATATAGATCATGTACCAGTAGCTTCATTGGTAGAGCAACTGAGACATGCAATGCATTACCGACATACCAGTTATCATACCTAATCGCTGTGATGAAAAACTTAATGGCCTGTTAAGAGGCTTCCACGGGTGAAGTGGGAGGTGGGGACGGCGTCTCAAAAGCACCCTCCTCGGTGGCGTCTGGGCCGGTCCGCAGCCTATGATGCCGAAATGCTTTAATCAGACCAGAATCCCTAATGAATGGAGGCTGAGAGTCTGCTTAGGACTGGAGGAAGACGGAAGGCAATTTCTGGAAATGATTACTGACTCATTTCCTTGTTTATCGTGCCTTTGAAAGAGAGAGACCCTCACTCCTCCTGCTTCAGCGATCTTTCGCTCCACACCACCTCCGCCCCTATACGCCCCTATGAGCCCCTACGAGCCCTTCTCGGCCTGCCACTCTTTTCTGTATCATTGTTGGCCCACTTTTGAACATTTGGCACACTAGATCAAGCCTGCTCCTGCTTCTTTTTATGTCGGGGGCTGTACCTTCTCCAGCCCTTGTTTCCCTCAAGTGGAAGAGCCAGCTTAGTCTGAAGTTAATGGCTGGAAATCTCTAACTAACCTCCCCAACAGCTGTCTCTTCAGCCTCTTTCTCTTCCTCCTTACGATTCCTTCCTTTCTTAGGAGTTCCCCCTTGTTGTTTTGTTTTCACGTTCACTCCTCCCCGAACCAATCAAAAGGAGGATGAAGGCAATGGCCCCGCTTGTTGATAAAACAACCACTCCAGCGAGTTTTTCAAAATTGGCTTTCTACAGACAAGTGGCTGGAGGCCGGAAGGGAGGTGAAGGACAGGCTGTGTAAAGCTCTCTTGTTTTCTTCTGAGTCTCATTGAAAAGAAGAATAGAGGAAGCCTGGCCGTTGGACTTGTCCTTCATTTGGAGTCCACCCTTAAAAGGCAATTGGGGCTTTCGGTCCCGGCGGAGCGAACATTAATAACGTAAGAGCTCAGAATACTGAACTTCACCTCTGTGCTGCCTCATTTATTCTATAGAACGCAAATGGGTTTGGAGTAGAATGAAGGGAAAGACCAAGAAGGGCTCAGAGATCGAGAACTTGATCAGACCCAGAATACATGTAGGTATCGCTGGCTTCTTGTCGAGGAATGTTTGGTCAAGAATTTAAAAATCACACATTATTATCATCTAACCTCTCTAGGGAGAATTCACCAATTCACAGAGTTTGAACTTGTGTGGCAGCGACAATTCCTGCGGTAACACTTTATAATAACTGCACACTATTAATCATTAATTAAGCATTAGTAAACAGATAATTCATAATTTATAAAGCATTCAAAGACAGTAATAAGCAGTTTATAAATACAGATATAAATGCTTTATTCTTGATTTAAAAGCATATCTAAAATGTGTTTAATAATTGTATTTTCATACTTTATTCATGATCAATTTATCATTTATCAATGAAGTATAGCATTATTTACAAACCAGTTATTTAGGAGTTGCCAGGGATTCATAAGATCACAAGAAATGTAGTAAATTCAGGTAGTTATAAAGCATTTAGTAGTGGTCAGTTAATTTATGTGAGCTCATCTAAAGTGAGGACTAGTTATGCCTTGTAAAGCATTTATAAAGGATATTTAAAGGCTCAGTTATCTTCTAAACAAAAAACGGAAACAAACACAACACAGTGATACAGAACATATAAATATTAACAGCCTTTAAATCTCATTTGTAAAAGCTTTACAAGGCAAAAATAGTCCTCACTTTAGATGAGCTCACAAAAATAGTTAACTAACAACTACATATGTTTTATAACTACCTGAATTAACCCTGAATTACAGTAGAAATACATGTTAATAAACCATTTATTAACACTATAAGTAACTATTACTATATGTCTGAATAAAAAGATGAATGCACATTTAAATAATTTATTAATCATTTACTTACAATTTCTAAGTGATCTTATGAGCCACTGACAACTCCTTAATAACTGGTGTGTAAATAATGCTATACTTAATTTAGAAATGATAAATTTATCATTAATAAAGTATGAAAAAACAATTATTAAACACAATATAGATATGCTTTTAAATCAGGTATAAATCATTTATATCTGTATTTATGAACTGCTTATAAATGTTTATTAATGTTTATAAATTATTAATTAACTGTTTCCTAATGCTTAACTAATGATTAATAGCATGCAGTTGTTATAAAGTGTTACCATTCCGGCTTACTCCACCTGCTGTTTTTATTTGGTGCCACCTTTCTGTTACATTGATTAATGGGCCAGAATGCCCCTCCTGAGAGTAAACGTGCCTTCCATTCACACATGCAGTTCCTTGACCTTTCTTTCTCTGATAATTTCCACTGACATGTAAACAATTAATTTGCTTGTTCGGGATCACTGCAGCTGACATGCGGTTCCTATATGCACTCCTTGAGGAACTTTGTGAGTGAACCTCAGTGTCTCAAAAGATGTGAAGCATTCTGCTCCAAACCCTGTATCCCTGGAGCCACACATTCATCTGAAGCCCATGCTTATCTACAATACCAGAGCGTGTTGAGTTTTTTTTTTTTTTTTTTTTTTTGCATTGTCAGATCTGTCAGCTTTTCACTTACAATTAATATCTGCCTGCTTCAAGCTCGTCAGTTGTCACAAGTTTAGCACCCAGTCACACGAGCGGACAAATCAGGCTAAGGCAGAATGACACCACTGGTGTGAAAGAAGATACTAATTCTGGATAATTAGCTGACAAGAGCATGAGAGAGAAAGGATTGAGGCAAGGAAGAAGGGAGGAGAGAGAAGTGGCAGTGCGTCGTAAGCGTTTCTGTCAACCAGCGATCTCTCTCTCTCTCTCCTCTGTCCCTCTGACCTCTTTCCAGTCTCCTTTGTCCAAAGATTAAATCTTACACAGTATAGCGAAGCTTTGTTGAGTTTAGACAAATCCTGAGGTCATAATACTGTCTTTATTAGAGTAGCAGTGACAGATGACCAAGGTATTTTTAGACAAATCTCTCGTTTCCAAAGCTGAAGATGCTGTATTCCAGGGTGCAGAATGTCCATAGTTCTTATAAAGGAATGCGCTTGTGCTAATGGCTTTAGAGAAACAACATTTTTTATAGTACTGAAATGCATATGCTCCAAACCATGAGACCTAACAATGCACGCCAGCAAAAATCAATTAATATTGACGATGAAAAAAACAGCAAAAGAGATTTCTGTCTGCAAAGTCCTTGAGTGAATGGACTGACCATTCACTGAAAAACTCAATTTCCATTTGAATACTGGAGCTGCTATTCTCAGCTGTCATAGCAACATTCTACTCATAGAAACATGATCCAAGTGGCCAGTATGTACATTGCAATTAGTAACATCCTTCTTTCTAAATTTCCCTAATATGGCCTTTATATAAGTGAAGTATCATCTGTATTAGTGGGACGGACAACTCTCAGATTAAAACTTCAATCTGATATCCAAGATGCTGTTTTGTCACAAATTGTATGAGTAAACAAAGCCTACACGGTATACTTACTACTGATATCTACAATAGATCTGTCAAATATTCTCTGAGCAATGATGTAAATCTAATTCCCACTGTCATCAAGATCCAAGGAGCACTTCAGCCGCATGGCGCTTAATGCATTCAGTGACCAGCTGTGTTACTACAGGGTTGTGCTGCAGTAATATGACGGGTGTAAATCACAGAGTTTGGGGCATGTAGCAGGTCATTATCACCATGTGGCGGTGTCTGCTTCATCAGGAAAAGATTAGACGACATTCTCTGCAGCAAAAGGCAGGAATAAACAGAGAAACATCCAAAAGCCAAGAGATCACATGTACAAATGCAACAGGACAGCAAGAAAATACCTGTAAAAGAGGTATGCTCAGTGCTGGTTGGAAGTTTGTGCAATCTGCAAAGTCCTTGAGTGCTATTAATGGCAAGAATTATTTATTGTTATTGTATGGTAGCATACATAGAAACAGCACAATACCTAGTTGAGTTCAAAGCAGGACCCAGGGCCAGGGTCACTTCAAGGTCATCTTTGAAGTACACACCCAACAGTGTAGTCCCAGACAAAACATATAACACAAATAAGCGTGAGTGTTTGTGCGACCAAGTCTATGACACTGACACTATAATTAGTCAGAGGTTATAAGCTTTGATTTTTGCCTAAAATTACACTCAAAGCCAAAAAGCCAGCAGGCACGAGGAAACACAGGCTTTGTTTAAGGCACGCTGACATGAAAACACACTTGAAGGGGAAAGAAATGTTCCGTGACTAATCTGAAGTGACATTTTGGATGTCAGAATTATTGCATCAGCCTGTGGGTTTTGGTGTCCATTAAAAAAAATGTAAGTCTCAAAAGGACTGTTAAAGTTACACCTCGCTATGCGATCATTTATTGTTTTAATGCATTCGTTTAAAGGAGGTCACACAGCACCAGACCTTCCCTGACTTCATGTACTTTGACAGACATTCAGAATTTTCAGCGTGGCAGGAGATACTTACCAGCATCAAAACACGCATGTTGTTTCCATCAGAATGATCACATGTAGAAAACAATTCATTCGAGAACTTGATTAGAAGAGTTAACCCCACAGTTGAGCCCATTCCACCTATCTGGGCAGGGGTGCAGGGGTGCAGGGGTCGGCATACACCACCGAGGTGGGCTCTAAGACAGCGGAGGCCCTACATATTTGAAATGATATCCATTACTGTTTGTGACAGGCCTTCCCAAGCACACACTTTGATGCTCTCTCAGAATGACAAGCTGAGTCCAGTGACACTGATGGCTTTGGGCACAAATCAGAAGCGGTTTCCTGCATCCCAGTGGCTGAGGCAGCATCCCATGTTTTAGTGCACCTCCTGTGTCACAGGAAGGCGTGAATGGGATGCAGCCAAAAGAGCGCATTAGAAGCCTAAATTCCATCCTCTTGTCCGACCCTCAGCACTCAACGCTCTCTTATATCACTCCTCTCATGCGCTCCCAAAGCAGAAGAGAGTCATCTTTAAACGTCACCGATGAGACGAGGCCAACAGGAGGAAGAGCAAGTGAAGGCCATACACATTACAGAACAAAAGAAGCTCTTTGCACTGTCATTCTCACTGACAACTAATGCATTCTGCTCTTGAAGTATTTAAAAGCTAGTTCTCTAAATTTTTTTTTTTTTGGCATGATTCATATACAAGCTGCTGCAGTCATCCTAAGTGATGACTAAATGCTCTTGAAGTTAATTGAGTGCAAGCTCAGCAGCATCATGAATATGTAACAGGGCTGGATTACATGTGATCAAGTTCCTTTTTTTTTTCTTTTTTTTTTTTTTTGCTAATTATGACTACAATAAAAATTATTTTTCAAAGTTGTAAATGAAACAAATATTATTGGAGTGTGTTTTAAAATAAAGTTTGTTGTGAGACCTCCTCTCGCTATAGAGGGTTATCTGTACTGAGGCTTTCGCTCCTTATGGCTAGAATAGTGACTGAGATTTGTAGGCCTTCTGTGAGCCTACTTCTGTAATGCCTTCTTTTTGTCTTTTTTAAAGTCCATGTTATCGTAAGAGCACATGCTGACCACTTCATGCCTTTTCTGAAATGCATATTTACGGTTTGTGGTTTGTGCTTTGTGACCTTTCTATATGTGTCAGAGCCCAGTTAACTCTTCATTAATTTGAAGACTATTTCTACTATATATATATATATATATATATATATATATATATATATATATATATATATATATATATATATATATATATATATATATATATATATATATATATATATATATAGTATTTTTTTATTATTATTATTATTATTATTTCTTTTTTAACACTAAAATCAATAGGCACCATGAAATATCTGCCACATCAATTTTCCTTTATAAATATAAATGATAAATGCTGACATCACATTTGGGGTGCATTAAACATTCTGGAAAATTAAAGATCTCCTGAAATGTTTATTAAATATATAATTAAAAATATAATAAAAATCCATAGAACTTTAAAATTTAATCTTAATTTTCTATAGGTGGGCTTTGCACTGATTATTAACCAGCTCCAGATTTTATGGAATTTGAACATGTTTATGGGTAATTATTACTGGAAGAATAGTACTACACTTAAAGCAGTTGTATGAACTGCAATATAAAAATAATTTCTGTATCCATACAGGTTCAAACTATGTATGCTCAATGTCCTGTAACTGACCCTATCAGACATCTTTAGTCACATTATTGCCCGATGGAGATGCTCATCTGCCCTGATGATTGATAGCCCCTCCCATCCAATCCCACGCTCGCCTTCCACTCGACTTAAGCAGTTGTGGCAAGCCAACACGCATGGGCCCTGCCGTCCACTGTCCATGTGTCACAGGCATTCATTGGTGGCACCAGCGTGTGCGCAGAGGTAGAGATCTCGCCCGAACAGCCTCTGGCCACCATGCCAGCACGATCACTTCAGCCGGCCACGGCAGGGGGGGCAGTACCTCTCAGACCTATTTGTGCTGTTATTTCCCCAAGCCCACATTTATTTCTGTCAGTTTCCATATTCTTGTACTCAAAGCTTGTTTGGACTTTCTTAGTAGATGTCTCCCGCAAGCCGGGCAGATGAAATCGGAGAGCCACAGGCTGCAGGAACAGGAACCGGTTTCTGCAGGCTGACTGACGGGTCCGCCGCAGGACGCCGACAACCGGCCTCCAAGAAGCGCATAAAACCGGTCTGTAGTCCTGCCTGTCAGAGATGGTGAAATCAGATACATACTGTATATACAGCATAGAAGCATTTCCATGATGTAAAAATCAATATTTGAATTTAGAATCTCAGAAACTGAGAGATCATTTAGGCCCAGAGGAGGGGAAAAAATATGGCATTTTCATATGCTAAAATTCCTTAGGAGATATAAAAATAGACACAAATGAGACATGAAAAATGGAGTCAAAAGAGAAAAGGAGTCAAAACTGAGAATGTGATGAAAGAAACATTTCTTTACTGTCACGCTACAAACTCTTACTAGACTCCATTAGAGGAAAACTGTTACTCAGACTTTGCTCTTTCTAAGCTTGTTAGACTTCATTGTGATATTCATTTATCTCTAAATGTAATATCAGCAGTTTCAGATGTTTCTAAAATTCCTAAAATAAAAGTAAAAAAGAAATAAAAGTAAACACAATTGAGACATGAGAAAATTCTGAGAGAAAGGGGCAGATGAGAAGGGAACAGGATTAGGAAAGTAACTTTAGTTGGGACTCTTCTAAAGCTTTAAAGATGGCAAATATGAGACCATGGGAGACTTTAGTTTAGGAGAAAAGTCTGAGCATGATATGTGATGTACTTGAGATCTCTTCTAAAGCTTTAACAGAGACAACTGTGAGAGACCCAGGGTCTGTAACTAAAGAGAACAATCTGAGCACAGTGTGTGAAGATGATGATGAGATCTCTTCTAAAACTTAAAAGGAGACTATTATAAGAGTGTAAAGGTTTTTGATTCAGGAGACAAGTGTAAGTAGCAGGAGACTCAAGCAAAAGTCTCAATCTGATGTTAAAGTAACAAATCTCTGTATAATATAAATATCTGAGGTCTATTTGCTGACACAAATTCTCATGATTATCTGAATGAATTCTATTTGCTGACACAAATTCTGGTTACAGTTTATTTTGAAAGTGAAAGTGATGTGACATTCAGCCAAGTATGGTGACCCATACTCAGAATTTGTGCTCTGCATTTAACCCATTCGAAGTGCACACACACAGAGCAGTGAACACACACACACTGTGAACACACACCCGGAGCAGTGGGCAGCCATTTATGCTGCGGCGCCCGGGGAGCAGTTGGGGGTTCGATGCCTTGCTCAAGGGCACCTAAGTCGTGGTATTGAAGGTGGCGAGAGAACTGTACATGCACCCCCCCCCCCCGGACTCGAACTCACAACGTTTTGATTGGGAGTCCGACTCTCTAACCATTAGGCCACGACTTCCCCATAGTCCACTTTTTACATTAACTATAAGTAAGTGCAACGACATGTCAACTAACTCTCATTAGAGTATTAGTAGATAATTAGGTTAGGATTAGTAGAATATGAGTATAATATCTAAAGTGGACCATCAAAACAAAATGTCACCTAAGTAACTGAATGAGCAATTTGCTGACAGCAGTTTTTCTGGTTAGAAGTCGTAGCAGTGTTTGGTCAGCATGCTCTTGTCCAATCTTCCTGATGGCTCGCTGCTTTGCTCTGCTCTTCTATTCTAATGGGATGATTCAAGCAGGCTGTCCTGATGCATTGATCTCTATGCTTCGATTCAGACCCTCCCGTTCCTGCCCTGACATAACTGTTAGAAGAGATTTGTCCATTATATTGATGTTGCTGATTTAAACGTTAAAATTCTGTCCACCCCTCCAATCATAGCTAAAGATGGGACCTCCCCCCAATGAAAACCAAGCCACAAATCTTCCTGAAGTGATCGGCCTGCCACAATCACATGCTTTATGTGCAGTTCACTGCCTGGCGAATGTGGCTGAAAGAAGTGCTATTGTAAAAGAGCAGAGAGCTGCGATTTCCCAATCCCTGGTCATTTGAGCAGAGCCTGTGAATGGGGGCGCTCTCGGCATCGGCCATCTCTGCCCGCCGCAGCCAGAGTTCCCTTGCAGATCATAAAAGATAATTGCGCAGCCTGAGCTTTAAAAGAGTTTCAGAGCAGGAGCTGCGGGGTGGTCAGGAGGTAGCACGTGTTCTCCAGGACCTGGATGCACGCTCAATCATCCGCCCCTGACGCATCTGCCTCTTTCCAGTTTAGGTGCTGGCTTGGGTTCTTTCAGGTACTAAATCAAAGCGGACCGAAAGCTTTCATGGCGTTACTGTCAGATTGAGGGCCCGCAAGTCTCCTTTATCCAGACACGCCGTTTGCCAGACGTAGCTCTGGAAGTTGACGAGGTGTGAGGGCAGGTAACAGCGTACAGCTCGTAACAACAGACCACAGTCACAGCACACGGCAGTCTGGGCCACACAAGAGCAGCAGGGGAAGTCAGCTTACTTAACGCACCGGGAGGTCCCGACACGAGAACATGAGAACCAAAGCTGGCTCCCTACAGATCAGACTGAACACGTCTTGTGGGAGAAGGTGTAGATTCATTTCTTTATGTTGTAATTTGTGCAGATTTAACGTAGTAACAATGTAGTTATTTATACTGGGAACTCTCCTCTAAAATATAACCATGTGTTAATGCCCAGGGAATAGAGACACATATAGCACCAGATTTACTAACAGCTTGAGCAGTGCAAACCCTCTTTTGGCATTAAAAAACTATTTACTAAAGACACAGAATGAAAAATTAGTGATGAAAAGACAGTTGTTGTTTTTTTTTCATATGCACTTATTGGAATTTCCCTTTCAAACACAACATTTTTTGAGAGTATTTAAATTAATTTTGTAAGGTGGTTATTTAAAACCCCCGAAAAAGCATGCTTGAACCCGTTTTGTGCCTGCATTGTAAGTAGTATTTCAAGCATCTGATTATTATCGGTTGTGCTTATGTGCACTGCTTTTTGGTACATTAGGTAGGTCATCATGGAAAAATGACCTGTGCTTGTGTTCCTAAGTTTTTTCATTGTCAGAAGATCAGCAGAACTTTCAGAACACTCACATTGGCACATTTAGAGGATTCCTTCCTCATGTTTAATAAATCTGTCACCTAATCTCATGTTTAACATTATTTATTCTGTTGAGTATTTTGACAAATGTCCATGTAGTTTTTATTTTATTATTATTATTTTTAATTTCATATGCATCATATTCAGGTCTCTTGTGCTCATTTGCTTCTGTCTGAAGTCAGAGGAGCCTGAGGAGTAGAATTCATTTGTTGAAGCTTTATTAAATCAATGCTGTTTCTCCTGGAGTGAGATGATACAACAGATCCATGGTAATGCAGTGCCCCGGGGCAGTAGGCAATCACATTACAGCAGTGCATCCGACGTGTCCGCTGATAGCATCCTCCTGGCCTCAGGTCAGAACACACCTGAAACACACCTGCAGAGGTTCAATATGAAACCTGCCTAACATGCTTCATATGAAAAAACAAACTAAACAAATTCCTGTGGTTTCTCAGTACAGAAACAGTTGATTCTGTACTGTTCCTGAGCAACATAAAGTAGGCGAGCGATGCACATTCTTTCGTGTGATCTACAGCACTGTGCGAGGTGAAGGTCTCAGGGTGAAGTTTTATTCTCCTGAACTGCTGCAGCCGTTTGATCTGCGTACGGTGAGCGGTGACACGGGCCACACACACCGCATTTACAACACAACCATACCACGTAACACATTTAGGTCATAAAACGTTGTGGAAACATTGTTTTGAAATGTTTTTAAAACATTGAAATATTGAAATATTTTCTTGTTATTATTATACAGTACCACTATTTAAATGTTATAAAAAAATGTTTCTTAGAACATGTGATTATAATGTTATTAAAAGGGTATATAAAAATCAGCATCAGTGAGTGTTTGAAATAGTTGTGTTTGAGTCCTTCGGTTGTCCTCAGTGTGAAAAGATTTTTGGAAATATAAACAAATACACAAAAATGCTGAAAAAACAAACATTTCGTGGGACCTGAAGGGTTTTATTAAACAACAGGCAGTTTATCTGTTCAGGACAGACAAGGGACTCATTAATAACTTTGAAGTCTGAACTGTAAGACTTTCCTTAGTTTTTTTTTTTTTCTTTTTTCTTTTCTGGTGTATTCTGAGATAAAATAGCACTAAGGATAGCTTTAATAAGCTGTATGTAGGTTGTACATGTAACAAATAACAGATTATTTAACTGTATTGTAACAACTTATTTCAGTGAAATATTAAATTCAACATGAAGATATATATATATATATATATATATATATATATATATATATATATATATTTTTTTTTTTTTTTTTTTTTTTTTCTCTGTCACTGTCATTGTAATGTTCTTCAAAGTTGTTTTCAAAAGGAGAAACTTGGTCACACCAGTTTGAAAAGACATGAGGGGTAGTAAATGGCAATAGTGTTCAAAGCCTGCAAACATGCTGGTAAATATTGAGCCACATGTAAACCCAACTGATTTTCTATTACCAGAGCTGCATAAATGTAAATGTTTTCCAGCACCAGCATAAGTGTCAGTTTGCTGTCAGTGGATGTTTTCAAGACACTAAACATACACACAGAGTGCACGTGCACGCTCACTCTCTCATGCACAGTGCCCAAGAAAGACCCAAGAGATGCTGACATGACCTACATAATTGGCAAGTAGTCTTGCTTCCTACAATTAGATAAATTTGCCATATTCGGTCACTGAGGGCCACTCTGTCCCCCGCAGCAACACACTGTCCTGCACCACCCCTCCTCCCGCGGACACACGGGCCCTTCTGCCCGAGCGCCCGCGCTTTTCCCCCCAAATCAGCCTGATGCCACGCAAACATGCCTCTGCTCTGTCATCTGCTGGCGTGGAGCGCACCGCCACTGACAGTTTGTCTTCAACCATATGCCGCGTGGCAATAAAGTCAAGCTGATCTGCTCAGGGTTGGGGTAGCGCCTTCAGGTCTTTCGTGAGGACTTCAGCCTCACTCTTTGTCTCCTTCAGTTTTCCACAGTTATGTGATATGGTCATAGTTTATCCGCAGTCACCAGGCTGGTCGCATAGCACGCGCCTGCAGTGTTGCCACTGTACAACTCATATTTATTTGTCCAATATTTTATATATTACTCATGAAGTTTGAGAGCATTGATATTAGAATACAACAAAAGCTATTAAGAGCAAAAGTCTCAGAAAGATTGTCTCAATCTTTTTTGCTTGGGTTTCTTTGCTGCGTTATTTATATTTTCAGATATGAGAAAAAAAAAATATATATTTTTTTTTTGTTTGTTTTATTTCAGTTTATTGTGTCTCAGGACATTCAGCTTTGAGATATCTCAAGTCTCCGACTGCTCTCAGATCCATCACAGTACTAACACACTTACACATTCATGTCTTTGGTTTATGGTCAGGTATTAATGCCATCATGACACTTCACACAGAAGGGCCCCCTGCATCACATGAATCAGGGACACTTCACAGTGTTTTATCATCCAGTCTATGATTAACAACTGAATCTGGAGTCACAAATCTGAAGTCTTGTGACTTGTGAACTTAATTTTTTTCACTACAGCATAGCTGTTTAAATAGGGACTGGAACTGAATGGCTGCATTTTACACACAAAAAAACCCTGAACCAGTGGCAAAACTCTTGTTTCTGAACTGGGCCTGAGTTGTTGCTCATCTGGAACAAGATAAGCCATGATGTTGGTGGACAGAGCTTCCACAACTGTCCTTAGATCCCAGGTTTACAGCAGACCATGCCAGATCAGGCCAGCGCTTGCTCTCTGAATACAGTGTCTGCAGGAATGGTGAAATTTGAAAAGTTTACAGTGAAAAGAAAAAAGAATGGAAAGAATAAAATTAACCAATTATTAAACAGTTTTCATAATTTAAAAAGTATGCTTTCACTCTGATAAAACAAACATTTTCCAGATTTCTCACAGTTCTGGAAAAAGAAACAAAATCTGGCTTTACTTTAGGAAAACAAAGACCAGAGTTACAATTAAAAAAGTGCAGCAAATCAGTGATTAGTTCCCCAGTAGATCATTCAGGTCTGCATTATAGTGAAAATAATCTATATCTCATCTTGCATGAAGATAGGAAGGAAGCCTTTGTTAGATAAAATAGTATAAATGTGCTCTAGTAAATAATACTCTGCAGTAATTTGGGTGAAGAGCATTACAGATTTGTTTTAAGACTTGAAGCTTAAAGTTGAGGACTTGAATTCAAAAACATAAGACTTACTAGTGACTTGCAAAAACAATGAGCTGGTCGCACCTTTTTTATCACCTTTAACTGTGTTAGCAGCCCTCACCAGTCGCACACACACACACATGCAGGCAGTCACATGTGGTTGACTCTGATGAGCTGCAGCATCTGTGGGGGAGAGCCGGTGCGGCTGATGAGAGAGGTGACAGGTGAGTGACAGGTGTCCTGAGGAGCAGCAGGGGACGAGGGAAGGGGGCCGCCACAGGTGAGGGGATGCCACGGCCACACACGCCTGGTGTTTGATGACACTGCTGGGCATGTGTGACACAGGTGAGGACGGAGACGACCGCAGCGTCTCAGGACACGCAGGACATCGCTCAGACAGACGTGCATATTGTGCAGCTTGACACACGACAAACAAAAATTCCTGCTGTTTCCACACTACTGCAGTCACGCCATTTCCAGACAGGCCTTTATTAGTGTTGCATGCGCTTAAAGACACTTCACCATACTGTTAGAGTTCTACATACAGGAGTGATTCCTCAGATCATGAGTGTGGTTGAGGAGAGTGCTCTCACCATTTTCACCTGCTCGACCAAAACACAGGTGTAAAAATCCCACAGACACACACTGAAGGAGGAACCCGAGGCACATCTACAGACAGGAAATACATGTGAAATAAAACACTGTCTGTGGGTAACAATTTCAAAAATGATAACATATGTAATGCAATGATGTTTTATGTTATGTAGATGAATGAAAATGAAACTGCATGAAAGACCCTAAATAAAGGAAAACAAAAACACTGATGATGAAAGCAGAGTTGTACTTAACTGTTGGCATAGGTATATTATGTGCAAAAGGCAGATCATTTGATTTGGAAGTAGTCGTGGACCCAAGGCCTTTATCCAACATTACTACAGGATTAGAAAGCAGCTTTATTTGCTAAAAAGCAACAGTGCCAACAGTGACAACTCAGCCCTTGAATGATTTGATTATTAATCAGGATTGATAGTAATGAGTATTGGTAGTGTATGTCAGTATTCAGAAATGTTTCTTTAATTTGATGCATGTGCGATGTTATTGACACTCTTCTGCAACTTGAGACAAGTGTGACCATGTTGAAGTTGTTGTTTTTTTTTTTTAAGAGAAAACTGAAAAGAGGGATACTTAGGCAACATCTCATAAAATATCTTATTTTTGATGTTGCTGTCTCATGGGTTTATCTACACAGAAGTAAAAAAAAAAGAGTAATTTAAAATATTTTCAGTGACCTCTGCCTATCTCCTCTGATTCCACGTTTTGCTGTGATTTGCGTCTCATTTCTCAGTGGCCTTTTAGCATGTTTTAGATCAACTGCGTTAAAAATGACTGACTGTCCCACTGACACATGTGATCAGGACTCACTTTTCATCTTGATGTCAGTAGTCTTGTTTTAACCCTCTAGTTTCTTATCTGCATTTTCTGTGATTAGCTGATTTTTCTCTTTCCCTGACAAATGTATAAATACAGGTTGCTGGTTTTATAGCAAGTAAGCTCATCAGTGAACACTATGAAACAAACAAACAAAAACTCGATGCTTTTTTCCTTAATCAAAACGTAATAATATGCTCCGCCTCTGAAATCACATTCCTGTCCAGTTTATCTCATCAATCCGTCTTATTTTCTTTTTCAGTCCGCTGTCATTGCCCCAGCCTTTCCCTTTGTATATCCTGTTTCACTTAGAAATATGTTACATTATGAAAGCTAAATAATGTCCTTATCGCAGTATTTCCTAATTATTGTTATCACTGTGTCATTCATAAACTACGACGTCTGTCATCAGTTACTGTGCGAAGAAAGACGGGCTTAATAAATCAAAGGCCAAAGATTCAAAACCTTGTGTGAGAATGGAAATCTGCAGACTTGAAGATCACTTTCTCAGACAGAGATTTTGGTTTGTCACAGACAGATAATTTATTGAACAGATGCATGTTTTATTCAGGCTGACAGCGGCATAGTCTGGTCGACGTTTCACCGTTGCGTCGGGTAGCATCCGTCACTGCAGAAACCAGCTGTTTATTACTGTCATTCAGCAGTCATAATGACACATTAGCCTTCTTACTCACATCTCTAACACAGCTGCAAATGGAAACCTCCATTCAGTCACAATACGACAGCAAACGTAGCTGAATAATCACTCAGTGTGCATTCTCTTTTCATGACAGACGGTCAACCAGCTTCAAAATGAGGAGCAGCTCAGCTGTGAGATGCGGTTGCACTAGCCTGCGAATTGAAATGCCAAACATCCTGGCAGCCAGAATGCCCAAACAGAGTCCAGCTACAGCAGGTCACGTCAGGGTCGCAGAGTGTCTTCGGTTCCAGACTAATAATCCTTCCTACAATCTGAAACTTTGCACCCTTGCGTGTTTAGCGCCATAATGTTCAGACCTCAGCTAAAAATTGCTGATTGATTGCCCAGTGACATCCCAAATAAATGACCCAGCTTGAAGAAAGTCCATGGATTAAGTCTAAAGGTCCCACTGGATAGAGGGGAATGGGGATAATTTGTCGGACCGCTTCCATCTGTTTGGACATTTCCGTCAGCCCCCGGCATGCATGGCATTTACAGAAACCTTCCCATCCTGGCATGCAAAAAACTCTATACATTTCAGTCTGACAGCCAGGCAGTCCTGAAGTGGACTGAAGTTTATGATCAAGCATAGAATTTGTTGCAAAAATAGAGGAATAGCAGAGCTGACCTTTCACAATTTAAAGATTCAGAGGGGCCCAGAAGCGTGACTGGCTTAAGATTTCCTGTCCACCATGGAGATTGAGTGATCAGTCCTACAGAGTATCGTTTGTGTTGAATGTTGTCTGCACAGCAGGTCAGGGAAAACTCTTGGCAGGGGTCTGAGTGTCTCATTCATCTGGACTGGACTGAACACATAGCAGAGCAGAAGCCCACACATTTATCAGTCCCTCACCTACTGATCTGCAGTTTACAGCACTAATGTTTCCATTATGTTCTCAGAACAATATTCTCAACAATGTCCTTAAGATGTTATTTGTACTTGATGATCATTCTTATAATGTCGAGAGAAAACATTCATAGAATATTAAAAACAAACCTTCAAATGATCTTTATTTTGAGTGAAACTAAATTAGAACTTTGTAAGACACATTTGAGTAACCTTTAAATAATGTTCTAATCACAAGAAGAAACCTGGACATTTAAACATTCTTAGCATGTTTAAAACATGTTCAAATAACATTTGGGTAAAAATTGAGTTAATAGAATTTTTAAGAAGCTTTTCTGTAACCTTTAAATAATGTTATAATCATGAAAACTGGACATGTCAACGTTTCATAAACATTTCAAAACAACGTTTCCACAATGTTTTTATAACCTACATTTGTTACCTCTGTAAGTGCGTGTGTGAGACCCGTCCGGGCTGTAAGACGGGTGTCACAGCTCTGGGGAAACAAGACTGTACAGCTGTGACTCATGATTGAATCTGATTATTGTGCCAGCAAATAATTGCCAGCATTGTGCTCCTCTTACTGCAGATTAGGATTTAGCTCCAGTCTCAATTAAACACACCTGAAGAAGCTCATAAAGGTCTTCAGTTTCAAATTTCAGGATAGGTAAGCGTGATGGAGCTGGTTGATGTTAAACTCTGCCCTCCAGGAGCAGGACAGAATACCCACAGTTTCACCATCATACAAGTCAAAGTAAACGAGGAAATCAAGAGGTGCAGGGATATCGAAAAACAATCTCATTATGATGGAAAATACTGGTTATAAGGCTACACCCACTTTATTTCATCTCTAACATGTTGTTGACAGTGTAATAAAGATTTTACACAAACCTGTTTGGCTTTCTGCAATGTGCACATGTCGCCAAGAGCAATATGTCATGTCAGTGCCTGTCTCTTCTATCACCAACACACATATGATATTTTATTGCCATTCAGTTTTGACCAGGACATTTCAGCTGTGTCTGCAGCTCAAGGGAAAGAATGTACTGCTAAATATGGAGATCTTGAGTTTTATTTTGTTAACCCTTATGAAAATTAACCATGGTTTCACTACAAATAAAACCAAAAAAATAGTAAGAGCAAAACAAAACACAAATCCACAAATTAACCATGGTTTTGTTAGAATAACCATAGTATGGTATTTAACCATTGTATTTACAGTAAAACTGTGGTTATACAAACGCTAATCAATATGTCAAAAAACTTGGTTACAACACTTTTACTGTAATAAAACCATGGTTGATTTTTGTAAGGGAAGGTGTGCAGAAAGGGAACCGAGCGAGGAAACAGTGTGGGGAATTTCTGACTCCCTGGTGTGAAACTGCTTAACATTTGAACCCAGAACAGAAATGAAGCAATAAACGGTGACTGATAATGCCCCCTCCCTGAGAGTACAAACACAGCAAATTTGCAGCAACTGAAACTCAGTAAGACTCAGTAAGGGACATGAAGGATGTAACCGATAGAGGAAAAGAGAGAGAGCAAGAGGATGTGCTGGAGACAGAGCAAGGAAAGTTTACAGTTGTAATCAGTGTTAGGGGAAATGCACATTAGGATGCAGATCAAAAAATCCCACATTAATGGAAAGAGAAAAAGATCTTCGCACTAGCCAGGCTGCAGTAGCTGTCAAATACTTCCTGGTCATTGGCGACAGCAGAGCATTACACATCTCCTTCCTCTTGTGTCGTAAAGTCACGACAATGACATGTTGATCCCTCCGTCACAACTTCTGTTCCTGTTACCCTCTGTTTAATTCTCCATCAAAACCGAAGACAGGAGGCCGCGGAAGCCATTTTCTTCTAAAGAAGCAAGAAGAAACGCCAACTTGGGAGGCACCAGAAGAAGTGTTCTTCAGGGCTCTGACAGCATATTGGGTGACAGTCTACAACAGCAGCATGGATTCGTAAAGCTTATAGCCCCTGACGTCTGTCTGAGTCACCCATGCCTCATGCTGCTGTCTCTACGTGATGTAAGTCTTCTCTCGGTTCCTTGCACTATCCTGATGGCAAGTGTTCATGTACATTAGCGTTCTGCATCTATACTGCAGCAGAACTGCGAGGGTTGACAGAAGAACCACTGACCTCTGGATGGAACAATACCCCATCCGTGAGGTTGCCCATGTGTGCTATAGAAATAGAAACTCGACAAAAGCATGGCTAGAGATTGGATTGTGAATGAATGGAGGTTACAGGTCTATGTTTAATGGCCCCGTCATGTTTGAAGAGGCAGTTTGAGGGTGGAAGGGGGTTCACAGCCCTCAGACAGGATTGAGTTAATGTTCCTGCTCCAACCCCCAGTTCACAGTGACTTGTTGGTGATTTATCTGATGGAAGGAATTCAGTGAAGGGCTGGGATCTCTACTGTAACCTTTTACCCCCACCAGATGTTCGCTCTGAAAACACGATAATGTTCATCCCTAAATCCCCGTGCAAACATATCAAGTGGCTGCTATGTGTTTGTGGCAAGACTTAGTGAAATGACAGGACGGCGATGGGAAATCATTTTAAACCGAACCCGTGCATTCAGATGCTCCATATGCTCCAGGAGGGTGCTGTGGTGACATTAGAGAGGAAGGTCTCACCAGAGACATAATGCATATAAGCAAGATTTCAAACAAAACTCATAAATCAAGGAATTGAATTCTGAGTGGATTACAGAGTCACATAATAAATACAAAAAAATTTCACATATTGCTAAACGCGCAACGCAAAAATACATTCATACTTTGAAAGTGAATGCATTTTATGATTTCAGCTATTATTATTATATGTTGTTTTTTTCACTGTCACCACAAACAGGAAGCATGTAGCAGTTTATACTTACAGAAATGGCTTTTTCTGGGCTTAAAGAAAAAAGCTGTTTTTATTTGATTAAGAGAAAGCGGTTTAACACAACTGGATTTCTACCAAATAGTGTGGCTTATGTGATTGTGTAAACACACAATTGGCATTCCTAGCTTTTTGCAGAGTGTACATATGCAAGGAAAAAAACAACTAAACTAATGGGAAGGTGTGGAGAAAGTATATTACCTAGAGAGGTTAAGAGTGCATGTCACTTTTCCTATCTTAAACAGCATTCTTGCAATAAGTGGTGTGCATGTATGTAATTAGGAAGACACAGAGGGCTCAACTGACGGAGGTTTAAACCTTCATGAATCAGTTGCCAGCCCAGACCTCTAACCACTAGGCTGTGCATTTGCTATGGTATGCTTGGTGTTTGCTAGGTGGTTTCATACTGAGCCAGGTCAAAAAAGTAAAATCAGCTATGATAATTAATGTCACGTCATGCTTTCAAGTTATGCACCAAGGTTTTTATAAGTAAAAGCGATTCTTGACTACAAATACCACTAATGATAAACATTTAGGGTGACCATACATGCTCTTTTTCCAAGACACATACTGGCCAGGATTTCTATATTGCCTAAAATATCCAGGCATTGTACACAATTGACTGATTATGGAACGTGAGAAGGTGGGATCTACAGAGAACTGTCAAAGTGATGCAAATGCACACACATATTAGGTGAGTTCGACTTGAAGCAGCAGAGACTGCGCACACCAATCGCTGTATGACATCAAAGTACCACAAGAGCAACACAGAAGCATAAGAAGCCATCTGCTCCCACGGTACAACAAAGCGCAAACAAAGCCAAAACTTGGGAAAAAGGGTACATATGGTCACCCTATAAACACTCACAAGACTGACTCAAACCGCATGGCCTGATTCTGACATGGTTTCCCAGACAGAGTTTCAGCGGGCTGGTTAATAACTGAATGAGAGTGATAGGACCAGACAGAGAGGCAGAATTTGACAGTCCCAGCCAATATTTGTCACTTCAGAGTGCATGAATCCTTGATTTGATGTGCTGTAATTGATTCATCTCTGTTTGGGACCGGCTGTCTGTTGGTCAGGACACCCCTGAACATTGAGCTTTTGTCCCTGGATGCTGCAGGAAGGGCTGTAAGCTCTCTGACCTCTGCTATGACCAGACAATTATGGGCTCTGATATCACTCAGTGAATTGAGGATGGAACACATAAGCTTTTTCTGGAACATTTTACCAAAATATAACAAAATATCACAGTATTAAGTAAGGGCTGCTCATCTGAATCCCACATTATGGGAATATTTGATCAATTAATTTGGTTATCAAAGTTCTAATGCTTTAAATATCACAATAGTGATCAGAATGTACTCCTGTTTTATGTCTGTGTGTATTTCATATGCAAAGAGGAGTAATAAAACGTCATCTGTCTTTTCAAAGGCTTCAAACCTTGCCCTGCCTCTACTCTCTCACTGTGGTTTTCTTACCAAGGTTGGCATGGGTCTTTGTGAATGTTGTTGGGTACTGTCATTGTTCCAAGAAATAAAGGTAAAAAAAAAAAAATTTACCTTGGGGTGTTCTGAAAAGCCCCCCTCTCCTTTAGAGACTCCACAAAATTGATTTAGACCTCCATTTCACAATGAACTGTTAAAACCGAACAGCTCAGGGGACTGGCCCTTGAAACGAGGAGAATTTGAAGGACAATTTCCTTGTCTCTACCCGAATCTTTAGGAAATATAAAAATAAAAGTGTTTACTCATTAATTTTCAAACATAATCTCCCATCCTCTAAGAACATCAATGCGGTCCACTGTCATCCAGTGTGAGTCACCAGAGATGGTAACAATGACACAATAAATTGGGCATTATTATGTATTTAAATACACTGAAAGAACAGTTAAGTAGTATACATGTGGGTCTTGTGACAGAACCAACCAACAATTTCTGAACACATTATATGGCCACTCTTGCTATCTGAAGTATTCTTTATTGCCTTTCTCTGCCTTTCAAGTGTGTCTCATTTCCGGCATGTGATACCTTTAATCTCACTTTAAGGTTTACTATTTTATGATTAATTGTGAATAACAGAGAACGACTGAGACGAGCATTTTAAGGCCACACTAAGCGCTCAAAAGAAGAATAACAACTGAGAATTTGGGTTCCTGCTTGATAGATTTTAAAGTATGTGTTACGGAGATCTTGTGATCACTTAAAGTTCTTTTTGGGAGGAAAAGCTATGGATGAAAGCTTCCTAAAAGCCTCTAGAAACAATAATCACCATGGACCAAGTTGCCAGTTGGAATTTTATTTAGCACGCGCTCAACCGCCCACTTCCCCTCTCATCCATTATGTGCGCGCTAATGTCACATTGATTATGCTGATCGTAAACTGCCTTTGTTTGGCCTCGCCTCCCTGTCAGTCAAAGCGTCTGCTGGGACAGGCGCGAGTCTCGCTGAAAGATGACTTTTCCATGTTTGTGGCCATTTGAAGCAGCTCTGTGCATGACGCCGTTTCCCTAAGAGACCCCATTCCAAGCCGCATTTTGGTGTATGAATTGCTTTTTAATGTTTTCCTCCTGTTTAAAATGTGACTGTGTACAAACAAATCCACAATAATGGAGGCTTAAGTATTTTTCTGATTGGGTCAAGAGCAGGAGTAAAAGGGTTGCACTGAATAAACCATAACCAGGATTGCGAGACAGGGAATGGGGCGACGCCGTTCCAAAGGATTGAACATTGCCATTTGGCCTGCCAGAAGGCTCATCCCATGTGGACTATTCCCAGTCACAGACCTGCCACAGAGGAGGACTGAAGCTATGCGAGAACCAGTGCTTGGTGAACCTTTCGGGAACAATTTAAATGCATCTGACAAGTTAAGCAAGCTATTTTACTTTAACATCTGGAGCAAAGTTGGGTGAAATAAGAATTTTATGGAACTGTGATAAATACTTAATTTACTCAGCTTTTTATTTGATGGAAGTTCTCATTGTGTTATATTCAGACTGTTTCAAAAGTGCAAATGAAGGAGTTATGGGAGAAAACATCACATTATATTGATATGAACAACAAGAAACTAAAATGAAATATAATGCAAAGGCTTCAGAGGTGAATTACGTTAACATAGTTTTTAAGCAATTCAGTTTGCTTTCTGGTAATCTTGGTTAAGCGCTTTTTTTTGAGTCACACTACAATCTGCTTAAAAAAGTTTGCATTTAGATAACATCTGTTAAACATAAACCAAAAGTCTGGTCTCATATATTTTACTAATGTGCATGTATGTTGTAGAGGAGAAGAACAATGCATTTATTGATAAGGTAATTGATTCAAAATGTGAGACATTCTTTCCACCATTTTTAATGTTATGATTTCTTATTCATTCACAATCATTAGTCTGTTTACTCATTAAACTGTCTCTGAAAATGTGCCGTTTTGATGTCATCTCATTTACCTTCATAGGCTAATAATCTAACAGCCAAGGAAATATGAAAGCAGAAAATAAATAAAACCTGAAACTCTTGCATGCTTGAATTTACTGCTTGAAGAGAATCAGTATTTGGGCTTGAGTTACACATCCAGCATCTGCCATCCGGACATCAGGCACCATATTCATCATTTGGCAACATAGA
The DNA here is from genome assembly GCF_003368295.1 of Carassius auratus. Lineage (NCBI taxonomy): Eukaryota > Metazoa > Chordata > Actinopteri > Cypriniformes > Cyprinidae > Carassius > Carassius auratus. The sequence goes on from NC_039247.1 coordinate 27,520,007, forward strand.
GCCCAGCGTCTGTACAAACAGCCAGAGGAAATGAAGTCTCTTGGCCAGACAAGAATAAAATTAGCTTGATGACTAAGTTCCTCCCCCTTTCCATCGGGAATAAGACCCTTCATTTGTTTTCATTACCTCCCTTTGCCTCAGACAACCAGAGTGTCATTCAATTCATTCTGCTGCTGTGAAGACCATGAGACATCTACAGAACTTTGTATTTGTGTAATCATTCAGTACTCCAGTAAATATCTGGACTCTTTTAAGATTATCGCCTTCATTTGAAAGCACAAACAATGTGACTTTCAAATCATAAAAAATATCCACCTGGATCAAATGAAATCTAATGCTAAGCACATTAGTATAAAGTTAAAACAGAATTTAGGTGTAATTCATTGCAAAAAGAGCTAAGTATAGTAAAAAATATATATATATATATGTATAGTAATTTTAATTATTCTATAATTATAGCCCCGATACACAACAGATCGATATTATAAAGTGCCACAAGCTCACTGTGTGGCCTAATCTGCACACTATTTTAATAAGCAATGTCTATTTAACCTTGGTGTGATTTATTTAAAATTCCAAAATTTTCCTGGTCAGGATTAGACTATAAATAGGATATTATATTATTTTGAACAGTTCATTTGTCATTTGTAACTGTCAACTCAGTCAACTCTCTGGTGACGTATGTAGCACACTCAAACTGATGCTCATCATGCTTTAGAAAGCCACGCCCACATCTCAACATCCAATCAACAAACAAAAGACCCACACTACACCTTTTCTTTTTTGACAATCTGTTATACTCCAATATATGTCACAAAAAAAATATGTCGCTACTTCAATTTCATTGATTTAACCATACTAAGGTTTTCATGCGAGTTATATGGGACCACAGCTGGGATAGCAAACTTTGCCCATTTAAAACTGTATGAAATTCTTTATTCTGTTGACTATCATTTTATTGAGGGAAAAAAAAGGCATTTTTCAAAATCTTCTTTTTTTGTACCACAGAATAAAGTCATACGGTTTTGGAATGACACAAGAAAGTGAATGATGACACAATTTGGGGGTTAAACATTGCGGAATCCTGACTTTTAACGCAACAAACAGTAGTATGACTAGATTTCATAACCCTAACCCTGATGGCAAACACACTAACACAGATTTTTACCCTGGATGCCTGTTAGAGGTAAGTGAAGACATCTTGTACTTCTTTAAAGCATACAGATTTAACACTCTTGCCCCCAAAGGAAACCTGCCTACTGAACTACTGCCCATTCAGAGCAATACAACAGAATCAAGAGCTTTTTAAATCCAACCCCCACAGGGAACATCCAGACCACTACCTTGAACACGAGGTGTAAAAAGACAAATCAGCCTCTTAGCATACATTCCTCCTTTTCCATTCCCTCCTTTTCATTGTTTGTATTTTGTGTGATTATCTTCTGATGGAAATCACAGAGCATCAACATCAGAAATGAATGGCTATCACCAAATGCTTGCTTTCTCTCGCCCGTTCCACACGGTCACTTGACTCACTTCACCCACTCTGTCATATCACCATAGTTACGGTGCTGTGACCACAGGGTTAAATTACATTAGCACTCAAAGATGAGAGGACATGATTGGCTCTTACGGCTCCATCTCTGTAGCATGCAGCCCCATGGAGGAAGATGCGGCGGATGACCAGAATGGGGTCACGATGAGGATGTCACATAAAAGGATGAAAAGCTCAATTTCTTTGGCTGGAGGCACCCAGGGGAGGTGTAAGCAAGAGGAAGTCTTCAAGCCAAGAAAAGGTTACCGACAGCGCGCATAGCAGAGGTCTGGATTTACAGCTGCCAGGGGTAAAGACTCGCACTGCTTATTTCCACAGCCAGTTAAAACAAATTACGCTCATGCTTCAACCGTAGACCCCAATGTTTTCCTCCGACCTTCTTAGCTCTCATTTTAGTACAATGTTATTCTTCTGTAAATGATTTAAATTACTCCAAAATAAATACTATTACACCAGGGACAAGCTTCACTTGAGAAAAGTTAAGCCTTCCCTCTACAAGTCTATCTTCTGCGTGCAGGTCTTAAAATAGTTCCAAATTTGGTATTGTCATTAATTTTATTGCAGAAGAAAAGGTCTGTGATTAATTTCTACAAAAGTGCTCATCTGGAAAAAAGTTTTCATGTGCTCAGCATTCATATAAATACAGTCAGATATTCTAACAACTATCATATAACATGTATCAATGCTACTGTACAACAAGAGGAGGGTTAAACAACTCATTGCTTTGAGAATGTGAAGATGGACAGTTGTGACCAATATCAGAACATAAAGCTTAAGGCTGGAATACACTACACAACTCCAGCCCAGATTTTTGCCATGATTTACAGTCTAAACAAGTTGATGCTAATTGTCAAAAGTCAGAGCCCATCTACCAGTTTAAGTTGACAAATTCCATAGAAAATCATGTAGCGTATGATGATCACAGACGTTTTGGCTTCAAACAATGATTCCATTTAGTCGGATGATATCGAACATGTTTGATCAATTTTATGACATATAGTTTTCATTTGTCGCACATCTCCTAGCAACAAGGCACATGTTTCAATGTGAGTACTTGAAAGTCTGGTCGTGTGTGATCCTCAGTTGTTTAGTGTACAATGGCCAGTTTTTCCTCTATAACTATTTAAAAGCGATTGTGTGATGCCTGTTTTAAAATCTATTCACATTAAAAGCTGTGCAATCTATTCCAGTCTTTAGTTACACTCTACATAGGCACAATGCTACAATAAATGGAAGAATAAATTGGATCATTTGCTATAGATTGAGATGCTGGACTTTGGTAAACTGAGAACCTTGTTGAGTTTGTCTCCACAGGGACCAGTAGTCTGGGTTTTATTTATTTGTTTGTAAAAAAAAAAAAAAAAAAAAATCATGTTAACAATCAGATACAGATGTTGGTGGGGAATTATAGACCTGTGAGTGTCATTACTCAAACTGCACTCACAGACTGCATCATATGTGCTTTTATAAACCAGAAACTTTTTAAGATGCCAACGTGCATTGGAGTTCATAAAAGCAAGAAGACTTGTTGCATATATTGAAGAGAGTGCATGATGGGTTTGAGCTCAGCTCTCTTGCAATCCATGAAAAATGACGTACACTGTATACAGGGGGCTTATTGGGAGTGCAAGTGGACACCAGGCCCATGAGGGCTTGGGAGGCCAGCGAGTTAACTTGCCTGGCCTGCCAACAGCTCTGACTCAAAGCATTCCAGATCCAGCCACTGGGGAAGAGGTGGCCTGGCACCCATGTCATTGTGCTATGGCCTTCAACGATTGGTGCCAGGAAGGGTGTTGCATGTGGCCACACACTAGAAAACAAAGGCTTTGTCCGGCAGCCAAAGTTTATTACTAGTGACAGGTTTCACGCTTGGGCAGTGACAAATCTCACCACTTGTGACAAACAACCACATAGATTTGTGTTGTATGTTTTTTACCGTTTTCTGACAAAGATAGCAGTAAAGGAGGTCACACTGTGACATATTTACCCTACAGTTTTGCTTATGATGTGTGAGCTGCTTATTTAAAAAAAATAAAATAAATAAATAAATAAATAGACAATGCTTTGCTTGTTGCAATGCTGGAAAGACTGAATGTTTTGTCAATAACATTCAGACACTGGTACATCAGTCAAGAGAAGTAGTACTTTCTTCAAATTTCAAAGTAAATCCCCTTTCGTTTATAACCAATGGCTTATGAATGTTTCCAAATGCAGGGAGGTTGGGCATCAGTCCTGCATAGCTGCTGGAAGATTTGAAGGTTTTGTAGCTGGAAGAGAGATTTTGGAGGATCAGTGTACAAAAAAAAACAGTTCAAAGTCCTCAACCAGATGAGGGACTTATAAAAGTTCAACAAAAGAATAAAATTAAAGGTATGCTTGTGGGATTGATCCAAGTCGAGTAATGCAGAAGGACATGATGAACGATTTCTGATGATCCCTAAAACATTTCATATGAAATGATCACATAGCCCTAAAATGAAAACGCATTTAAATATTCTCATTGCAGTGGGAAATCATCAGAAGCTCCTTCTAAAAACAACTAACAGATAAGACTATGGACAAAGCTCCACTGCATTGGCAAACACTTCAACTTCAGTTTTTGATCAAATTTTTAAGTAGAAATCGTCTGTTGTTTAATTTAGAATGGGGGCGAGACAATTCAATTATTATTATTTTTATTTTAATTTAACCAGGAATGTCCCATGGAGATACAGTATCTCTTCTGCCAGGGAGTCCTGGTCAATAAGTAAAGAATCAAAATTAAATGAAAATTCAGGTTAGAAAAATGGCAATAAATAAATGTGATAACCCAAGTAAATCTGAGCTGCTTTTTTGGAGGTACTATCACTTTTTAGTTTTTTGGGAAGCTGGACATATGCCTCTGCCACTCCTCTCAACTCTGCAGGAAACAAGAGCTATCTAAGATCTTGCATTTATTTGTAATTTGTTCCCAATGCCGGACCCCTCCACCTTTATTCCAATCTAAATTTCACATATGGTCTCTCCCAAGCAATTAGCCTTGGTGGAAATCAGCAACCCTACCTTTGGAGTGTTTTTCTTTCCTCCCTGCTTTTTTGCTCCTGTATGTTACTTTTCAGCAAATTGAACTGGGGGTAATGACTCTGAAAGGAAAAAGATTGTTCTTTCAATAGATAATTAGGGAGATTGGTTTACCAGGCACACTCAAGACCCATTCAGACGCAGGGACTGTGCAAGCCTGTTGTCTGCAGGGTTGAAGAGGTCCACAGAGACACATTTACTACTGTTTCATTTCTCAAAGCAGGTGCCTGGCAGGTAGTCATTGGCAGCGCAGGGCCTAGAAATAAGATGACAAGAGGTCAGGAATCCAAGGTTGTTAGGTCAATGGCCACAAAAGTGAACAAATGACATAGGAGAGTCTTGTAACATCTTTGTGTGGTGATGGATTTTACTGCAGGAATTTAATTCCAGAGGAATTGTGCGTCCATTTATTACAGTTCATTTCTTTAATTCTCAATTGCACACAAAGCCATTTGACTTTCAACTGTGATCAGCTGTGGTCATGATCAGCTCAGCATGAAAAGAGCTTTCTTGGAGCATTTCAGTCATTGTAAGTGAAATTGAAGCAAACAATCAACTATATGGATGGCAAGACACTGTCAAAAGATCTTGAGGATAAAGTTATTGACAGACGCAAGTCAGAAGATGGATACAAAAAAAATAAAATAAATATATAAATAAATAAATAACAATGCAAAGGTTTTATCAATGCCTAAAAGCACAGTGAAATCTATTATTAAAAAGAGGAAGGTATTTGGTATAACACAGGCCCTCCCTGGATCAGGATGTCGCTCCAAACTGGATGAAAGAGCCAGGAGAAAACTGGACTGATATGCTATCAGAGGCCTACAGCAACTCTGAAGCAGTTGGAGGAATTTATGACAAAGAGTGGTCACCGTGTGCAGGTGACAACAATATCACAAATTACCCACAAATGTGTCTTGTATGGGAGGTATGCAAGAAAAAAAAGCCACTCTTCAAGAAAGCCCACATGCCGTCAAGACCGAGCTTTACTAAAACACACCTTGAATATTTTAGGGCAGCTGAGGCTAAAATTGAATTATTTGGCCTCAACACCAAACGATATGTCTGGCAGTAAAAAAACAATACAGCTCACTATCCAAATAACACCTTTCCTAGGGTAAAACATGAAGGTGGCAATATCCTGTGATGGGGTGTTTCTCTGAAGCAGGGACTTGAGCACTTGTCAGGATAGAAGGAAAAATGGATGGGGCAAAACACCATCAGATTCTTGAGAAAAATCTGTTGCCCTCTGCCATAAAGTTGTCAATGGGAAGAAGGTTTACCTTCTAAGATGACAATGACCCAAAGCACACATCAAAAACTGAGAACATAGTGGTTGAAGGAGAAAAAGGTTAATGTCCTTGCATCGCCTAGTCAGGCCCCAGACTTAAATCCCACTGAAAATCTGTGGAATGTCTTGAACTGTTGATGACTTGTTGATTATTTTTATACTGACTATGTGTGTGTGTGTGTGTAAATAAATATATATATATATATGTATATAGAGAGAGAGAGAGAGAGAGAGAGAGAGAGAGAGAGAGAGAGAGAGTTTTCTATATCAGAAAGTTGCATGTCTACTCTGGAGCTCTGCAGGAACCTAGAGTGTATGGAAACAAGGATATTGTGTAAATATATCAAAATATATCAAAACAGATAGTACTCAAATGATGCATCATACTGTGGTGGTTAGGCAGTGAGTTAAGTTGTTACATGGGTAACAAACTTTATGGTAACACTTTATTTTGATGGTCCCTTTTGAACATTTTGTTGACAACAATTAATGTTGCACCTACATATCTACTAACTCTCATCAGAGTTATGAGTTTGACACCCCCGCATTAGAGTATTAGTAGACTGGTAGGGTTAGGGTTAGAATAAGTTGACATGTACAGTACATATCAACAGGGCCGGAGCCCTGGTAGGGTTAGGGTTAGAATAAGTTGACATGTGCATGTCAACTTATTCTAACCCTAACCCTACCAATCTACTAATACTCTAATGCAGGAGTGTCAACGTCAATTCCTGGAGGGCAGGAGCCCTGCAGAGTTTAGATTCAACCCTAATTAAACACACCTGATTTAACTAATCAAGTCCTTCAGAATTATTTGAAAACTACATAGTATGGGTGTTGGAACAGGGTTGGAACAAAACTCTGCAGAGCTCCAGCCCTCAAGGAATTGAGTTTGACACCCCTGCTCTAATGAGAGTTAGTAGACATGTAGATGCAGCGCTACTTATAATCAACAGAATGTGTTAAAGTGACCATCAAACTAAAGTGAAACCAACTTTACTAGCTTTTGGTAAATTTTGCTATTCTTTTTGTTGTTGTTAGTGGTACAGACATGTGGTACACTCTTCACCCTTAAACGATAAAACTCATAAATGATCATAAATCACTGATAGGTCAGAAAACATCTACTTTATTTACAAACCAATGAATAAACACTCAATAATCTGCACAGCACTGGAGGGGTTCAATCCATTATTGTTCAGGACTGTTATAAGGGAAACGCTGAGGGACACAAGATTTCAGCTCATCCACCACACGTGGGGCAAAAATGGTGTGGCTGAGCATCACAGAACTGGACATATGAGGAGTATACTCTAAATATACAAACACTTTCAATCCAGGCAGCATCACCGCGATTTCCCCTGGGACTGAAACGTCAGCTCACCTTACAGAGGACCCTGATGAACCAGAACCTGCACATGTCACTTGATCTATTCACTACACATGTTTGGAGCTACAGGTCTATGTCAAAGATGGGGATTACTGTAAGTTAGCAGATATCTATGCCTGGTTATTTTCTTAGTGGCACGTCACAGCTTAGCTAACAAAAGTTATAATTAAGATAACTTGCTATAATTTCCAACAGAAATAACTTAATGTAACTGAATATGAGCTAGAAGATCAAGTCTATTCACAATCTGTGATAAATGTAGCATGCATCAGATATACTAGATGCGGTCTTTCATAGTCCACTGGGACAGGAGAGAGAAGCCAAGGCCTTATCGACAAAGCTCTGGTTATAAATTTCTTTAACATATCGGACGAGCAAGCATATGCTTCTTACAGGAATACCACTGAATATTGCCCAGAGAGGTCAAAGGGTTGTGAAGGTCAAAGGTTTCATCCTCCCCTCATCATAAAGTGCATTATCATCTTCTCCATGGCCATACCATCCAGATGGCGAGGCAAGCTAAAGACAGCTGTGTTAAGCATCTTGGGAAACAAAATTGCCAAGGAGCATATTTGATTCATCTTTAAGACATCATATTTCAAAAAGGCAATCATTAGCATGACTTTTGAGCTGCCTTTTCTGGTATAATAGGATAGATAATATTACAAAACTAATTATTAGTTCACTGAGTCAGCTTTAATGTTGAAGATTCAAAGTAAATCATCACTGTTTATTTTCTTGAGTGAATTCTTGGGTTTATTTTCTTGAGTTTTGCGATTAATAAATTAATAAATCTATTAAAGAAAGAGGGAATGATGATAGCACTTGTATAAGCATTTGGCACAAGGATCTCTTATCAAACACAACGATCAGAAGTCAGTCTAGATTTGTGTTAATAAAGATATCCTGTTGGTGGGTCTAAGCGACGAAAGTGATTTGGAGGTCATTATTCATGATTACAGCATGAAGGAAATTTGCTGCCTTGTTTGTTGCCATTGGCAGTCGAGCGTGAGCAGAAACCCAGAGAAGAATCTGAGCTAGAGTGTCGTGCTAAAGATCAGACATTTAGCAATTGTGCTTATTTAACCTTCTATGGTACGGTGTTGTCATCTTACCACAGAACATTTATCTTCAATTTCTGTCTATTCTGAAAAAGGATCTTTTTAATACAAATGTTGATAAATACAAATCGCATTTTTAAAGTCTCTTCCTGACATTACAGGGACACACTGGCTCCTGAAGTGCTGGTCAAATTGTGTGTGTAAAGTTATGTCAGAATACAATTTTTTAAATGCATTTTGTCCAGAGCTTTATCTATTATCTTATTATTCCTGACGAGTTTTCAGAAAAATAGCAAAATAATTCATCATGAGGATAGATAATGGCTTCAGTTATATTATTGCAGTTATTTTTTTGAAAGTCTTTATTACATTGTAATATAACAATATAAGTAGCATAATTATAATTTATGTTAGGTTGTGTCATGCATAATATGAATTTTGGAACACATGCACCAGGCACATGTTGTTTTCACATTTGCTATATTTTTGCGGACATACACTTTCAGCATTTTACCACATTAAAGTCACATTTATTAAGCTGTTGTCAATTAAACAGAAACTTTAAGGTCTACATTCACTTTTCCACCAAAACAGCATCCCGAAAATAAGGGATTTAAGACATACATATGAGTATTATAACTTATAGTGTAAAATAAAATGTATACTGTAAGGATAATGTAAGGTCTATTTTGGGTTTTGTTTCTTGTTCATTGTTTTCATGTCTTTTATTTTGTAGTTTGTTTCATGCCGTTACTCATGAAAGTCGTTAGTTGTTAGTCATTCCCTTGCCCTCTTGTCTTCATGCTATTGGTGCCGCATGTGGCATTAAAGGGCACTATTCGATTCGGTCTTAATGAGCCCATTTGCTCTCTGCTTCCATGGGGAAAAGTTCACTGGTCCCTAGCCAAATATACTGACTACGCCTTACTGCTGAGTGGATCACCATTCTCTGTGGGAACTGTGGATGATGGTATCCACAGTCCCGCAGCACCTGCCAGGCCACAGCCTGCTCACGTAATACTCCCTACTCCAGGACCTGCTCCCAACATGCCAGTGTTTGCTCCCGTCATGCCTGCTATGCCAAGCCCTCTTCACATCATGTCTTCCAAGCCAGAGCCTGCTCACATCATGCTGGTCACACAAGAGATTCTTTTCAACATGGCCACCATTGAAGAGCTCCGTTGTAAGATGGCTGCCACACAAGGTCAAGGTCAAGGTAAACTTTATTGTCTCACAAGGGGAAATTCATATGGTCATTCATTCAATAGTCTCACAATAGTCTCTTCACAAAATGGCCAACCCTTCTAGAGTCTCGTCACATCTCAGCTGAACTTCCAGGATCTCGCCATGACATGGCCACCATCCCAGGGTCTCGTTGCGACATGGCCACCATTCCAGAGCTTCGTCACGACATGGCTGCCATTTCTGAGCCTGATTGGATCATTCCTGTCACACCAGAGTCCCCGGCCAAGATGGCCCCCACACCAGAGTCCCCAGCCAAGATGGCTGCCATGCCACATAGGCCATTCAAAAAACTCTCTGCCTGTTCTGCCACAGACAAGTGGTCTTTCCATGTCTCTTCTCCACCTTGGTTTCCTGCTCTCCCAGTGCCTCTCTGCCATCCCAGCTCGGCCTGCTCCACCATGGCTCCATACTGCTCTGGATCCCAATCCACCACTGCTCCTAGCACCAGGACTGCCATTGCTCCACCCTCTAGGCCCTCTTCCTTTTCACGGGCCTGGCCATCCATCCCTCCCCCTGCTCCATCTTCGCTCCACCACCCTCCTGAATTTCTTTGGTTATGTTTGTTTTGGGCGTCAGGAGCCGCCCTTAGATGGGGGAATATGTAAGGTCTGTTTTGGGTTTTGTTTCTTATTCATTGTTTTCATGTCTTTTATTTTGTAGTTTGTTTCATGCTGTTAGTGTCATGCTTCCCTTATTGTGTCATGTTCTGATGGTTGTCTTAGTCATTTGTCTTGTTTCCCATTGGTTTGTTATTGTCATTTGATCTGTATTGTTTGTTATAAGTAGTCATTGCATTTGCCATTGTGGCTTGTCGTGTATTAACGTATGTTCCTTCTGTTGAGTCAAATCTGTTTTAGTCCCGTCTGTTCATACCTCATCAAGTCAAGTCTTTGTTTATTGTTTGGATTATGTTTGGATTTTGATACGCACCTTGTAAATAAACTTCACTTGAGTTCATCTAGCTCGCCTTCAGTGGACTATTCATTACAATAATAATAATTTAATTATTATCATTATTAGAAATCAGGTTCCTAAAAAAAGACACTTTAAAGTCCCGATACAAAGTCATTGCAAAGGCTCTTTTTGTTTGATTTTGTTAATTTTGATCACTGAAAGGTCTTAGTTGGTTCTTGTAAAGTGGGAACACCTTTAAAAAGCAACTATTTTGTATCATATTACTATTGAAAAACATATAACTGAGAACATGAGCATGTGTTTTATTAAAATATTAACTTAAAATCTCATTCTATACCCGTTCCTTATATGTTGCTCTGAGTTTTTCTCATCTCTCAGCAGTTGCTCATGCCCTGAATACAAAATCCCCAAACCATCACCTGATCACTCCAAACATGCCTGAAAGCCCAGAGTGAAAAGTGAGGCCGCTCACGATTACTTGTATTTCTCCAAGCTGCCGGATCACTGTTTATTAACACTACTTTGGCTGAGTATCAGATTTTAGACTTCTGTTTGTGTGAGCGAGGCACGGATGTAAACACGCTTTCACTGACAAACCCATTCCACCTGCAGTGTAACTAAAACATAGTCAATTCATATAACTGTCCCGTTATTCTGGCCTGAGAAAGTTCTAAGTAGCTGTTTTCTACTGTCGGGGCAGTGCAAACCAGTGCTTTAGGCTAATAGCCTCAGACCTGTAGCACCGAGCCCAAAATCACGCTGTGTTTCCACCATTGGGCCAGAAGCGCTGCACTTCACTAAAACCTGCCCTTCACATGGTTCTCAGGAACAACGTGACGCAACACCATAATTTCACCAACAAAAAGAAGTTATCAGAAAACTAAAAAGAAATAAGTCACTGTTACTAGCGTGATCACAAAATGAAAATGATTAAAGCGGCCGTTTGTTAGCATGCTTTGTTAAATATTTAAATCCCAAAACATCAATGTTTTACTATAAGTGATACATTGATCCCAATGAATACATTTTTAAGAATTGAAAATTAGTCATAAATAAAGCGTTATGAACATATCCTACTTGCTCATTCAGTCAAAACCGCTTCAGTCTATTTGTAGTCACAGTATGCATCACATTTAGAAATAATTATAATTTCTATGTTTATAAAAGCTCCTGAACAAAAACCATTATCATATTTTAGGTAATACACAGAGATAAACTCTCGAGACAAGACTTATGACAGATGAAATATGTTACTAAATACATGATTGTGATTGAGAACCTGACGTCTGATTTCTTCAAGCGGTCGCATAATTTTTACCATGTTTACTATGGGAACATTAATTGCTAGCGTGCAGTCTTTAGCATTGCTTATAAATAGTTTTGCCTTGTATGGTGATCATAATCCACATCGGATCAAGTTATTTCAATCACTTGCTGCTGACTGAAAGTTAGTCTTTAATGCTGGTGTTATAGCTGTTAGCTTTATGAAATGATCCGCGGCGCCTACGCTCTCCAGATGTGGAGAAACTCAGTGACAGTGGAAGTGACAGTGGAAATGCGACTGGCCCTGGCATGCACTAGCACTCCCACTTTTAGTCCAACAGTGGAAACGCGGCTAGTGATAATATTGATTTCACTGCAACTCTTTACTTAATTTCATTATGCTTCTCCAAATTTGCACCACTGTCTTCTAGCGCTGGCTGGACATCTAATTAACTTGCTAAACAAAAAGAACAAGGAACAGGCCCTTATTCATTCAATAGCCAACAGGAGGAATGTGTACACATCTTTGGCCTTTTCTCCATGATAACATCAGTCTCGGAGCAGACAACACCACAGGCCATAAGACAGACATTTATGGACATCTATCTGTAAAACTGATCAAAACGAAAGCCTCTGAGAGAGACCAACCTGTTTATCCATCCATAGCAGGAGACACAAGCCCTGCATTTCAACCTGTGTAAATCAAGTCTATCAGTGACAGAGAACATTACCTCAGGTACTTTGAGAAAGGCCTCAGGTGCTCTGATTGAGATCTTGCAGGCGGCAGTGCAGGGAAGTCTAAAAGTCTTTAAAAATTTGATTGAGATTTCAGTTTTTCTATTAGGTGTTGGCAACAGTGTCACTGAGTCTCATCTGCTCATCTGTGCATATGAACATATTTGCACATCATAACTGTGTGCAGATGTTTTTCACTTAGAAATTTTCCAATTCAGAGAGATATTTTGGGGGGAATGGTTCTGAATATCAAAAATCTGTTCAGTCATTTCTGTGTGGCTCAGTCCAAAGATCATATGAGCCCATTTTTATAAGAATTGGACAAAATGTGAAGTAGGAGTAGCAAGAAAATGGAAACCTGTACTGTACAAAATGGCTGCTACAGTAATGGGCACTTAATTTAAGATATTGAATATGATCATCATGATTAGAAACATTCAAATCAATTCAGTTCAAGTTTATTTGTATAGAGCTTTTTACGATACAAATCATTGCAAAGCAACTTTACAGAAAATTACGTTTCTACAACATTTAGTAATAGCTTACAAGTGGTGAGTGTCAGTCTGTGAGCATATGACAGGATTATCAAAAAAAATATTAAAAGATGTAGTCAGCCAGACGATGAACATTATTTACAGCAATTATTATATGATGCAGTCACACTTGTAGCAATATTTGTTAGTTCTGTTTGTTGATTCAAGGTTAGCATCATCTGGGGTCCTCTGAGGGTCAGCATCATCTCTTCTCAGGTGTTCTGGATCCAGACTGGAGCTTGTGTATATCCTAGTTACGCAGAACAGAGAAACAAATAGAGACATAATTAGTATAGCTGCTGTTCCAACAAAGTAAAATTAATTAGTTTAACCTAAGCTAAAGAATAAGAATGCACATTTGATCAGATGCAACTGCAGTCACAATTTAAGAGATGCATTACTCTAATGCTTGGTGAAAGAAATGCGTTTTTAATCTAGATTTAAACAGAGAGAGTGTGTCTGAACCCCGAACATTATCAGGAAGGCTATTCCAGAGTTTGGGAGCCAAATGTGAAAAAGCTCTACATCCTTTAGTGGACTTTGCTATCGGAACTACCAAAAGTCCAGAGTTTTGAGACCTTAGGGAGCATGATGGATTGTAGCGTGGTAGAAGTTTAGTTAGGTACGCAGGAGCTAAACCATTTAGGGCCTTATTGGTAAGTAACGATAATTTGTAACTGATACGGAACTTAATTGGTAGCCAGGGCAGAAACTTTTAAAATTGAGGTAGAATGATCATATTTTCCTGACCTGGTAAGGACTCTAACTGCTGCATTTTGGACCACCTGTAGCTTGTTTATTGAAGAAGCAGGACAACCACCAAGAAGTGCATTACAATAGTCCAGTCTAGAGTTCATAAATGCATGAACTAGCTTTTCTGCATCAGAAACAGGTTACATGTTTCGTAGCTTGGCAATGTTTCTAAAATGGAAGAATGCAGTTTTTGTAACATGGGAAATGTGGTTTTCAAAAGACAAGTTGCTGTCTAATATCACACCCAGATTTTTGACTGTAGAGGAAGTAATAGAGTATGCATCTAGTTGCAAATTGTAATCTACAAGATTCTGTGTACAGTTTTTTGGTCCAATAATTAATATCTCTGTCTTATCCAAATTTAATAGAAGAAAATCATTGGTCATCCAATCATTTACATTTTTAACACACTCTGTTAGTTTAGATAAGTAAGAAGTTTCATCTGGTCTCGGTGAGATATATAGTGGAGTATCATCAGCATAACAGTGGAAACTAATCTCATATTTTCTAATAATATTACCAAGGGGCAACATGTATATTGAAAATAGAAGGGGACCTAAGACGGATCCTTGTGGCACTCCATATTTTACTGGTGATAAATGAGATGACTCCCCATTTAAATAAGCAAAATGGTAGCAATCAGACAGGTAGGATCTAAACCATCTTAGAGTCTGCCCTTAAATACCTGTATAGTTTTGTAATCTATCTATGAGTATGTCATGATCTATGGTGTCTAACGCAGCACTAAGATCAAGTAAAACTAGCAATGAGATGCAGCCTTTATCTGAAGCAAGAAGCAGGTAATTTGCAGGTAAGTGCAGTTTCTGTGTTATGGTGGGGTGTGAAACCTGAATGGAATTCTTCATACAGATATCTTTTTGCAGGAAGGAGCTCAGTTGAGCAGACACAACAATTTAAAAATTTTAGACATAAATGGAAGATTTGAAATAGGCCTATAATTTGCCAGTTCAGTAAAGTAAATTTCGTTATATTTTTGTTTCATAAAGGATACTCTTATATACATCAGAAGGTATTTACTATGTTTAAACATTAAAAAGTGGTGAGGTTGTGGTGGAAAACACTTTGGTTTGAATTGTAATAGTTTCATCAAACGGTTAACAGTACACCGTAATTTAACAGTAAAAGACTGTAAAAATGCTACAGTTAAAACCTGTTTTTATTATATCACAGAACCGGCTTTACTAACGAGATGCGCATGACAATCACATGCCATTTATGGAGCTGCCCTAAGTTTGTTTGTTGATTACAAAGTACAAAGCGCCTCCATTAATGTAGAGTGTGTGGAATATTGCACTGTGATTGGTTGAGTGGATATACCTCATTCTGCAGAGAAGGTCAGATTGGAAAAAAGAGAGAAAACATCACCAAATAACTCTGCAGGTATCATATTTTGCATAAATTTCTATACCGACCAGATACTATACTGATTTTGATAGAAACTCAGTTTGAAAAAAAATGGTTTATTGCGTTTTGGAACCAAACTCTTCAAATAGAATTAAATTTTGTGGTGCGAAGTGGAATTTCCACCAGCCATTACTCCAGTCTAAAGTGCCATATGGTCCTTAAGAAGTCATTATAATGCTGATTTATTATTAGAAATATCAATGTTAGCAACAGTTGTGCTGCCATATAGTTTAAAAGAACAGCATTTATTCAAAAAATATTTTCTAACAATATAAATCTGTTATCACTTCTTGATGAGCATATGAAACTATGCATATGAAAAAAAAAAATGTGTCTGTGTGTGTATTTATATATAAGCCCAACACCAAAAATCCCACTAACATAACTAATCCCGATTTAACCCCCGGATACAATGTAACATCATTAAAAATGGGTCGTATTTGCAAAAGATCAAGTAAAACTAGCAATGAGATGCAGCCTTGATCTGAAGCAAGAAGCAGGTAATTTGCAGGTAAGTGCAGTTTCTGTGCTATGGTGGGGTGTGAAACCTGAATGAAATTCTTCATACAGATATCTTTTTGCAGGAAGGAGCTCAGTTGAGCAGACACAACAATTTCAAAATTACAATGTAACATCATTAAAAATGGGTCGTATTTGCAAAACCTTTTGTTAAAGCTATTACCATTTTCGTCACCAAACTGAACTGCAAAAATACTGACTGTTTTCAAACAGGTTTCAAACAGACAGATGCTTCCTCACTAAACTCATGGCATTTGATTGAGTCAATCAGTGCGTTAGCATGCACTTTAGGAGTTTCATTTAAAAGGGTAGACAAATCTGCTGTAGCTCCATCACAAGTGTGTGCTTAATGCTCAGACAAACAGATGAATGCTTTGAGTGGATTCACCAAATAGCTTCCTATAGTTGACCCTGCATATCTCATTCGCTCATTGACTGACCGATGCAAGTAAAACACCCTTCGACTGAAAGTAGCCTTCAGTGCACAAACGCCACCCCCCACACACACACACAGCCAACAGAGAATTTGTGAGGGCCACTTCAATTTTTCTGATCCGTCATCTCTCACACATGCACTCTCTTCTATGATGGACCTTCATTGTAAGCCCCTCCTGGATGGTCCACTCTCACAAAAAATGAGATGTGTTCTCCAGGGAGTGAGACTAATGAAATCAGGCGACCAGGGCCGGGCTCAAGACGCGCTCAGAGAATGAGACCCTTTTGGCAGCCTGTGGTGCTTTTAGCTGGAGCAGCAGATTTCTTTGAGGCAGAGGCACCTTTATAGAGGGGAAATTGCAGTGGTCCATGCATTAACAATACTGTAGCTCAAGCACATTACTGCTGCTGTCCACCACCAGGATTGTTCTCTCTTGTTAATATTTTGCCCTAACAGTGCTTTTGATTTTATTTTCATTTTTCTGCTCCTTGTCCAGAATCAGATTAGGATCGATTGCCGCACAGGAGTACGTGGGGAGCCGAGCGGCATGCTGTGGAACCACGCTGGTCCTCCATTGAGAGTATTCAGACAACTAAATAAAATTGTTTGCCCTTAGATGTCAAATTTCCTCAGAGACGAGAATGTCAATACCAATTAGATTGTCTGCAGCCATAGCTCAAAGACCCCTCTGTGCTTTATGTTTGTCCATGAGAATGGTGGGCTGCAAAAAAAGCCATCTTGCTCCCAATTCAGTTTCACATCGGCTTCTGAGACAGCATTACACTAACTCTATTAGCTGCCTGGGGGTGTGGCTGCAGGGATGCTGGGCGGACAGCGTTCTTTTACTCTGTTGTTTGGCATCTGATGAAAGGTCAGAGCCTGCTGGAGAGGGCAGAAATTGAATTAATAAACAAATGTATTTAGGAAGTGAGCAGTCTGAGTGTGGTCTGTCTCCGTCTGCAGCAGTGTTCCTTCTGTTCCACAGGCTAACGTGATAACATGACAAACACATTTAGCAGCTGTGGACCAGGCGTCACAAAGCCCTTCACATGCCGACCGCCGGTCAGCTATAAACAGAATAGCGCTTGTTTCTTAATCACTTTACAGTGCTGGGTAGTAACTGATTACATAAGTAATAATTAAATAATTCACATTCATATATGTGCAGTTCTCTGATGTTTGTTAATGACATAACGTGGGTAAATCATTAAAATATTTTTATTTTGACTGTTTAAGTGTATTATTTTGAGTGTTTTAATTTTAAAGTGAGTTAGCTAGTTAAAGCTGACATTTTATTTATTTATTTATTTGCTTTTCATCAACTCAAAAACTCTCTGCAGGTCTTTAAGATTCCCAGTTTGGGAATCCCTAGCATGCATTGCTTGAAACACTACATGATGTTGATAACAAAGAATGGAATATATTTTCTTACAAGTTAGGCCTAAAGTAGTCTGAATATATTACCTAATATCTGTAATCCAATAAACTGTAATTTGTAAGTTTTGTCAAAATTACAAGCAGATATTCTTTTATGTTATTAAATTTCTTTCCAGCAAATCCTTTAAATAAGAATGAAAGTTTTTGCTTTTTGGTCATTTATTAAAGTCAAAAATCTTCATTTATCATTTATCAAAGCCTTATGGGAAATGTTTGTTCTTAATCCTAGCTTCTTGCTTCATGCCAGGTGCGTTGCAAAAAATTGCAAAAAAGGCCTACACACTATGAAGATATAAAAAGCAGTTGTGATCTAAACATTTGCCTATTCTTAGTAAAGCTGTGGTTTTATTTGCTTTTTTTTTATCTTAATAGTGTGTGGGCCTTTTTTTGCAACTTTTAAACATATTTACAATAATACATTTTTGCAGACATGTTTACCCCAAGTGACTTACACTGCATTGAAAGTACATTTGTGTCTAATTTGCATTTAGTCAGTTTTTACTTCTCGTGGAAATCAAAACCATGACCTTGGCATTGCCATGCTCTACTGTTTGCGCTACAGGAAATGTCTGGATTATTGTGGTTTATGCACATGGACTCTTTGTACTTTTCAGGCATGGTGAGTTTACGTGATTTCTTCAGGAAAACAGAATTAGCCTAACTTTAAAGCCACAGATATGAAAGACTGGCAAACCACTGTTTCACTTCTGCAAGTCCTTTGCGGCAGTGCTGGTGAGCAGCCAACATTTCAATGCCATACTGTGAATAACATTATTAGATTGATCTCAACTTAGCAATTAAAAGGATGTCATCTGTGAATATTTAAAGTGGTTTATTCACCTTGGAAGAATACGGAAAGCCAGAGAGCGAGAGACATGCACAAGGTCAATATTTTGGCTCGATCATTTAAGAGCTCTATCACGACAAATCCAATCATTATAAAAAGCCTCTAGTTGAACTGCGCTGCCATAGGCTGCCACATGCTCTTTGCTTAAGACTTGACAAATTTATCATTTGCTCAATAATCTTTAAAGTCAGAGAAGCCCAAGGCAGATCAAGCTAGTAACAGAGTGCACATCACTCCCATTGGGCATTAGTATATTGTACAGATTGCCGTGCCTTGCTGATTTACTGTAGACAGGCACATTTCTTTTTTTGTTGACACATTTATCTTGTTAGTACTCAGTGTGCTGAATCAGAAGATCATGTGTCTCTTAGGGGTATTGCTTTCGACTGCAAAGGGGTGCATTAATTGATAAAGAAACCTTTTAACTTGTTTATTTATTAACAGAGAGAAGGTTAATTGACACAAATATCACATTAGTCAGCTTTATAAAGTGCATTATACAATGCCGATTGTGAGCTTTACAAAGCTTTACAGTGTCAAACAGAAAAGTTGTTTGTCAATAATGCAAGAGGATTTTCAGGTTAAAGTCAATTCAGTGGTGATTCAGTGATGTCATCATCCAGCTCAGTTTAGTTCAAATAGTATCTGTGCAATCAAGCCAACAATAAATCCAGAAATTAAGCATACCCAACTAAGGAAGCCAAATGAGACATTGGCAAGGAATTAAAACTCCATCAGTGGCAGAAAAAAAAAAAAACCTTGGGAGAAACCAAGCTCAATCGGGGGGGCCATTTCTCCTCTAGCCAAACAAATCTAGCATGGCACGGTTTAATTCCAGGCTGCACACAGCTCAGTTTGTGCAGAGGTCCTGTGGTCTTGTCCTTGTCTAGTTGACGGGGTCCTTGGGGGTAATCTAGTTGATTTGGTCTCGGCTGACATTCAGTGCTGTAGAGGTCATTTCTAGGTGTTGATCCACCATCTTGTCAGGATATGGACTGGATCTGGGTGGCTATGTTGACCATCTGTCCGGAAACGGACTGGATCTAGGTCCCTATGGTGACAAGAGAATAAGAATGAAAGAAACTAATATTAGCGTAGATGCCATTCTTCTTATGATGTAATTGTTTAAGTATATTGGGTGTTATGGGACGTGTTCTCGGTTCCGGTTGACCTAATTAATGCAGAAATGTGATAGTGTATTGTATGCCAGGTTAAAGAGATGGGTCTTTAAAATAGACTTAAACTGACAGAGTGTGTCTCCCTCTCAAACAACGCTAGGTAGATTATTCCAGAGTTTGGGTGCTAAATAGGAAAAGGGTCTTCTGACTGTAATTGATTTTGATATTCTGGGTATTATCAAATGGCCAGAGTTTTGAGATCACAGTGGACGTGAAGGACTAAAATGCAATACAAGCTCACTGGAATATTAAGGAGCTAAACCAGTCAGGGCTTTATAAGTAATTAGCAGGATTTAAAATGTATCCGTTGTTCAATCAGGAGCCAGTACAGACTTGACAGAACCGGGCTAAAATGGTCATACTTCCTGGTTCTGGTAAGAACTCTAGCTGCTGCATTTTGAACCAGCTGGAGTTTGTTTACAGTGCACAGAACAACCTCCCTATAAAGTATTACAATAATCTAACCATGAGGTCATGAACGCATTAATAAACAATACTGCATTTGACATTGAGAGCATAGGTCGCACTGTATTTATTTATTTTTATTTGGATTTTATTTCATTTGTATTAGGTTTTACAAATGCTAGAAACATGATTTTCAAAGAAAAGATTGCTATCAAATAGTACACCTAGGTTCCTCATCCTGTTTTTGTTTTGTTTTTATATGAACTATGCATTCCGTTAATTTTTTTGAATTGGTATGTTTCATCAGGCCACAAACAAATATAGAGTTACACTTCATCAGCATAACAGTGAAAGCTAACACAAAGTTTCCTGATGATATCTACCAAGGGTTACATGAAAAAGGTGAAAAGCAGCAGTCCAAGTACTGAGCCTTGTGGTACTCCATACTGTACTTGTGATCAATCTGATACCTCTTCATTCACTGCTTCGAATTGATGACAGACAGATAAGTAAGATTTGAACCATGCCAATGCAATTCTACAAATGCCAACATCATTTTGAAGTCTACTCAACAGAATATGGTGGTCGATTGTCTCAAAAACAGTGCTAAGATCCAGTAGCAGTAATAGAGAAATATAACCACGATCAAATGACAAGAGCAGCTCATTTGTAACTCTGATGAGAGCAGTCTCAGTACAATGATACAGTCTAAATCCTGACTGGAAATCTTCACAGGTATCATATAGGGTCTAACATACATGTTGTTGTTTTTGATGATTTGTCAAGTTTATACAATTCTTCCTCTCCTATAGCAGAGGATGAGTGGAATTGTTGTTCAGGGAGTCAATAATGCACTGTCTCAGCTGATGGCTGCATGGTTAGAATTCGAGCTCTAATAGTATTGATCTTGGAATTATAAGTTTATAAAGTCATTACTACTGTGCTGTTGGGAAATGTATGTGCATGTTAATGGTTTATTTTTCATTCCTTTAATCACTGTATTGAATAAATACTTGGGGTTGTTTTTTTCCTTCTAAAAATTAAGAAAAGTAAGCAGATCTAGCAGTTTTTAAAGCTTTTCTATAAGTAGAAGTACTCCCTCCATGCAATACAAAACACCTCTAGTTTTGTTTTCTTCTAGCTATGCTCCATTTTCCAGGCTGCTCTCTTTAAAGCACAAGTGTGCTCGTTATACCACAGTATCATTTTTTTCCCCTTAATCTTCTTTAAGCATAAAGGAGCAACTGTATCTAAAGTGGTAGAAAAGAGAGAGTTCATAGTTTCTGTTACATCACTTTTTTCTGAGCACATCTCCTAACATCTGCAATTTTTCACAGTGGTTTAATGACAGATCTGATACATATACATTTAGCAAGCATTTGATAATGGCTCTATGGTTGCATAAGCACTATATTCTTGGGTCAGTAAGATCAGATCTCTTCTGTTTGCCAAGGCTGCATTAATTTGAGCAAAATACAGTAGAAACTGTAAAATATTACAATTATGTAAAAAGTGTTTTCTATGTGAATATATATTGTGAAATGTACTTTATTGTTGTGATCAAAGCTGAATTTTCAAGCATCATTTATTCAGTCTTCGTGCATTTCCATTACAGATTTGTGCAAATCTTTGGCACTATTTTATAAATGTCTATTAAAAAAATTGCAAAATGACGGTGTTTCCATTAACCAATGTTATGCGACTAAAACGTAGCCTCTCACAATTCATGGCAATGTCATGGCAATGGATTTTGGTGGGATTTTGATGGATTTTGGCTATATTTATTCAAAGAAAGCATATACTTGTAGCTTTACAGAAGCAGCACAGAGAGCTGCTTCAAAAAACATGCATCTGGAATAAACTCAAGTATTGTCTAGAGTGGCAACAATCAGCTTCAGTGGCCAAATCAAAGCCACCCTGCACCACAGGCTTGTGCATTGTAAATTGTCTAAGCATCAATGTTAGAGAAAGCCCCTTGAACTGGCCACATATGAAGTGTTTATTGGAGGTTATAGTACGTCGAAGAATGATCATATGACATATGATGCTCCTAGTGTCGCATGATCCTTGAGAAATCATTCTAATATGTTGATTTGCTATTCAAGAACAATTTATGTGTATATTTATGTGGAATTATTTTTCAGGATTCTGTGATGAATAGTTTTATTTGAAATAGAAATCGTTTGTAACTTTATAAATGTCTTTACTGTCACTTTTGATATACATGTCATCATTAATCCTAACAAACTGATTTTCACTTTAAAATACAGCATTAAACTAAACTGAAATGTAAGATTTATTTGGTGGAAAATTATAAAAGTTTACCCAATCATATAATTTAGTGTTGGACTCATCTCTCATAAAGGATACGAAAGTTAATGCAGATCAGTTTTGTATGTACAGGGTGCAAATGGTTTTCAGTCTGTTGGATTAAAAGCATCAGTCCTTTTTCAACTTGTCATCTTGGTATATAGTGACCCTTGTAATAGAAGGAATCATCACTCTTTCAGAAATTATTCTAAACTAAGTAAACCATTTTTTGAAGCCACTTCACTTGTCTGTCCTGGAAAATGAAGCATCAACTCCTGCAGCCTAAAAACTCACATTGGAAAAACACCTAGGTCCAGATGTTTGCTGCTGGTATGGCTGTCCAGAGATGTGAAGCCTGTGTCTGTGCATTAATGAAGCTGGACATTCATATCTGAAACGGATAAAAACCATATGCTGCATGATGAGATACGCACATCTAACATTCACTGAGTCACATCTGGACGTAATATCGTGATGATGTTACCACCTCCAACAGATGAGCGATTTAAGAGCAGCTATTGCTGAAGAAGACGGAGGTTCTTAACATACAGACTGATCAGGTAGTTCAAGGTTTACCAGACCACAATGTTCACTTTTGAAACCATATATAAAAAGCACAGAACTGAAGTGAAGGATGCAGTGAATTATACAATTATTTGCCAAATGGAATGTTAGGTGTTTGTGACTGATACTTTTCATTGCATAGCTGATTATTAAAGGTCTTTGGCAATTATTCAAGAGAGAGTGAAAAAAAAAAATTAAAGACATATACTGTGAGTCTTCTTGATGTATTTATTCTCTAACTGTCCTCAACAAATGGACTGGGGTGCTGCGTCTTCACAAACAACCAGAGCAATTCTAGCTGTAATCAAGCAGAGGAAATGGCGTCGCAATCAGAAGATGAAGAATTTGTTCATGTGTACACAAAGCACAGTGCTGCATCTTCAAACAACTAAACACCTGTTACAGGCCTTTTAAGAATATAGATGTCAACTCGTTCTTTCTTTCTTGAAATAACATCATCTTTTGATTCCAAAAGGCTTTTATGGTTTAATTAAATGGTTTGCATGCAATTTGAGTGAAGCTTGCCATTTAAAAAAAAGTTAATTTAAAAGACCGATATTATTCTGAAGATCGAGAGCTAGTGTATTTGAATCACCTCTCAGAATAAACCTAGGTATAGGAAAGAGAGAGAGAAGCAAGGCCTTAATCATATTTGTGGTCTGCACATGTATCTCAGAAGAAGCAAATCTGATTTGATCCAACTGTAGGGTTGAGCATGCAGACACAGGAGGGTGGAGGGACGCTGGAATTAAATGGAAATAATGTAAAGACTTTACATGGAATGCTTCAGTATAAACTAGCCATGAACTTATGAACCTCATCTCCACCTGACAGAATCTGTTTCCCCCCTGACATTTTACATGAAGAGCTTGTTGCAAATCACACAAGAATGCAAAGGATCGGAGCCATCCGTCTGTGCTCTTTACAAACTGTGTCTCTGTGCAACCATAGAATAGGAATATTTCAAATCAGATAGATGCACACATTAAAATAATCATAATTTTAACTGTATAAGACTGGTAAAAAAAAAAAAAAAAAAAAAAAAAAAAAAAAAAAAAACTGTTCATTGGTTAATAATAAGTTCCCTTATATACTGAAAACTGTAAAAAATCTAATGGGAGATTTCATGTAATTTTACAGTTTTTGAAAGTAAGAAGTAACCTTATAATTTACATTGAAAAATAAAATAAAAACATAAATTTGATTGCAGTTTTTCTTTCTTATTTTTTTTTGTAAAAAAAAAAAAAAATGTTTTTACAACAAATGTTTTACAGTGTACAGTATCTAGTCCAGATGTGTTCAGTGGTATAGTTCCTTACTGTGTTATAAAAGTCAGTTTAGGCAAATGCACAGTCACTACATTCACAGTACCAGTCTCCAAATCATTTGTGTAAAGGCATATGCATGGACATATTTTGCCCGTTTATCTGAGATGAGTTTGGCATGCATTACTCTGTTTCTGTTGCTGCATTCCATCCAGCAGGAGCAGCAGCGCCGAGGCCGAAGCCACCAGAGCTGCTCCTCCCTGAGAAAAGCCCACTCAGCCCGTTTCTGTCAGGACTAGTGGTGTTTAGCCAACTGCTCTCTGTGTTAGCCACTGACACACAACATCACATTTCTCCACCTAAGAGGACAAGGGTTTAACATGCTCCAATCCACAGTGTGAAAAATGTATGTACGAGTTTACAAACAGTCTCCTTAGTATCTTATAAAATACTTGTGTAGTGCCACTTGTTTTATGAAAAGCAGGAGGCCTTTGTGTCTCTTCTTTATTGGTGTGTTTCCTGCTGCTCTGGAGGGTGCAGTGGCAGCCTGGTCTGCTCATTGATCTTTCATCAGGTCATAGAGTGAACTGGAGGCGAGGAGCAGTCGGCTTTTTTATGGCAGCTTGCTGGAGCCTGCCTATGATTGTTCCCAGTTTCCTCAGATTGTTTTGCTTTTGGTAAAGGCACAGCGCCTCTCGCACTTCGAAGGTAAAGCAGAGGACGACTGACATTTCACGGAGAACACATAATGGCTTTCCACTCTCGGTAGGTGGACAATGGCATACGGATTATTTGTGTATGGATGGGTGGGTGGGCCTGCCTGAACTGGTTTCTAAAAACCAGGCGAAATGATTCATAACAAATAAGGCCTTATTAAGGGCAAGTACAAGAGACCATGAGAATATAGATGTGTGTTCTTTGCAGTGATGGGTAGATGATTTTGAAGTTGTAGTCCATTACTGATTACAAAGTAAATGATAAAAAATTGTAGTTAGTAACGTAATCTATTGGATTACACAATACGTAATCTAATCTGACTACCTTTTGATTACTTTAGGATTCATTTTGACCGAACTCGTTGATCACAAAGATTTGAATGGGATTATTTTGTACGACACTAATACAATAATAGAAAGAGATTGAAATATGTTTAATTCTTCATATATATATATATATATATATATATATATATATATATATATATATATATATATATATATATATATATATATATATATATATATATATAGTTTACCTGTACTAATTTACTTTTTGAATAACTGAATAATATGTAATCACTAAAAACTGTAGTCTGATTATGAGCACTTTATTTTAAAATGTAAAATGCAAGCTAATCTGGACACACTGATACCAAATATTGCAGAGTGACTGGTTGCTGCTTACCAGTCTCAGGGGTAGATTGCTAAAGACGGGAAAGAAGCCTCACTCTAGACCATCAGATCAATTTTCACTGAACCCTGAATATTTCATGCTGCAAGTCTTACAGTAGAAACCCAGATGGGCTATTGAAATGGAAAAGCTACATGTCCATAACTCACACCCCTCCTTTCACCCAAAGGGACAAGCTTCAAGAATGATGTCTGGATCATGTTTCTGGTCACACCAGCCATGTGGTTTATAAAACCTCATGGCACTGAAGTCCCTGCGTACAGCAGCAGTAAATTCATATGTGTGATTGCTATGTTAAGGTTATGATGCAAAGAGTTATTATAACAAATCTGTTCAGGAGTGTATGGAGGATGGAGTTAGTATAAATGTAAACAATTCAAATAGAGCGGGAAGTTTGATTGTACATCTTGCCAGAATTGAACCCCTCAGTGCCATAGATCTATATATTTAAATTGTACTGATACAATTTATTACATATTTTTTAATTTTGATTTGTTTGTAATTTTATATATATATATATATATATATATATATATATATATATATGATACTGTATTAATTGCATTAAACTGTATAAATTAATTAATTCATAAATGAAAAGTGGACAGCAGCATTTCATTTAGACAATGAAAACATTATAAATTAAATTAAAATAGTAACTATCATATATCCTCTTTCTGAATTGGTAAACCTTGGACTCGAATCTGCGACTATTAGAAACTGTCTCAAGTATGGAGGTCTAGCCAATAAGGCAAAATGTAATGTTATGTTACAAACTTACACATCTATAAAACCTGTTTAATGGCTGAAAGCAACCTGTTGATATTGCTGATTGAGGGTCAGAGGAAAGGAGGGTTCTTCTTTTTACCAAACGTAGTTTTAAAGATCTAATTATTAATAATCACATGTTGAACTACTAGGTGATTGTATAGTATTTTTTTATTAAGTTCATGTCACAAACAAGTCGAATAGTTACGTTGAATAAACTTTAATAGACGTAAAACCTAAAGGTCTGCGCAATTAAGTGCAAAAATATAGGCAATGGTTGTAATTACATCAAAATGTTCTCTAAAGTGAAAATAAAAATCGTGCATTAATTAAACCATAGTTTCAAATTATTTGAGTTTTTTTTTTTTTTTTTTTTTCACAATTTACCAAAATGTATCTTATAAATGTGCAAAAGATATTTAAAGGTTTTTACAGGAAAAGTAATGAGTCCTTTTTAATCATGTTAATTGTTTGCGCTGCAATAAAGTATTTCTAGTTTGAACACATTTCTGTAAATTTCATCTAAAACAAATAGGCCTATAATTGATCCACAATTAAACATTAACACAGTTAAATTTGAGTTTGGTTTAGAACACAGAAAATAGCAACTGTTCTCTAACACACCACAAAATGAGAATATGAACACTGTCACGTGAGTATTAAAATTAGCAAACACTGAAATTAACATCTCAAAGACCGTAGGCTATATGAAACTGGAAATTTTAGATAGTACATGTATTCCGTGCAAATTCCGTATTATTTCTTATCTGCCATCGTTCCTAAACCTTAAAATAAAATAAAATAAAGAATGCTAGTCTGATAATCAGATTGTTATATTCTCATATCTAGTTGGCTGCAGTCATAGAAGTTTCTTTCGACATAATGAAACATGGGCTCCAGAATCCTGCTGGTTACTCGAAGAGGAAAATAGGGAAGTCTGTCATAATACGCCTTCGCCTGCCAACTTAAAAGGCTTGTTGAGAAATGACTCCCTCTAACCGGGAGTGTCTTGGGACCAGTGACCCGCATCAGACGGGAGTCTCATAATCTCATGACATAAAACACTTTTCTACGAGAGCAGAGACGCGCTGGACCGGCAAGTACATGGAATAATGTTGGCGCTTTCATTCCGCTTTACTTTCGTTGTTTGTTTGGTTTGCGCTCATTGAGGTTCGCTTCATCATGCATATACCAGTGGCGTTTTGCTGATCATTTTATCATGTTTAATCCGGATTTAGGGTGCAGTAGCTCACGGGTTCCAGACAACCTGGCTCCAGTAGTCTAATCTACGGGCTGAGGGGCAACGAGACAGGTGTAAATCCCTTTGACAGTTTTCGCTTTTTGATTGCTGGAGTCATATCTGCAGGGCAGGGGATGAATCTGAGATCATTAAAATGTTGGCCACAAATGTTGTTTGTTAGCTGATGCAATTTCTAGACTGCTGTCTACCCGTTATAATGAAATGAGAATTTGCGGTGTGAGGATCATATTACAACGGTGAAATACTGTAATCTATTGGATGAGCTGGTATCAATAAATATATTCAATAATTAAAATAGTGTGTGTTCATTGTATCATTTTAGAATTATTCGACTAGAGATCAGTCTTAATTTTTAAAGTGGACATCATGCAAGCGCTAACATTAAATAAACTCAGCATTTGCCTGAAGTAGCAATTTTAAGTCAGCATCAGTTATATATATATATATATATATATATATATATATATATATATATATATATATATATATATATATATATATATATATATATATATATATATATATATAAACTGTGTTTATATTGCATTACTGATATATATGCATTGACTTTTAACACTAACTCGTAGTTTACGACTAGCCTATACAGCAAACCATTCCCAGCATCCTTATTTCAGAAGTTACACTGGATTACACAATTAGACTGTTAACTGCTTCTCATTCATCTTTATGGACTCTAAACAGAATGCCGCAGACACTTCCTTCGTTTACTAATTTCTTTTCACTGTTAACGTAGCCTGCATTTCGTGCAAAAGACAAAAGAGGAGGTGCGTTCATTTGTGTGTGTGTGTGTGTGTAAGAGAGGGAGAGAGAGACAGAGAGAGAGAGAGAGAGAGTTCGGTGCCATGCTTGATTAGGGTTTGCCCCCTAAAGATGGCGAGAAAAATGAGATAATGAGGTCCTGTGATTACGTTTTTCCCATGGACTGGAGCTGTCGCCAGTTCACAAAACCACTCTGTACACAGGCACAGCGATACTCACTTCTCATTTAACACACACAAAAGCTGATCCCCAACAACAAACTGGGGTCTGGGGACAAATCAAATAATGTCCACCCTTATCCAATCGCCACTAATTAACTGGAATCCCACCTTCCTCGTTAATACAGTGACCAATTCATTTTCTATGTATGTCAAAGGTTCATAGGCCACAGTGGGTCGCCAAGGACATTTGTGAAGCCCTGCAGCCTTTTTGTGGTCCGTGGATCTTACACGACCCCTGTGAAAACCAGAATGTTTCATAATCGGATTTGAATTGTTTTGTTGAAGGGTGCGTTGTGTGTTCGAATTGGATGTGCATGCTGAAATCAGAGAAAGTATGAATTTGTTTGTTTTGATTGGAGAGTCAACACATTTATGTTGTGTCATGTGTGAACTCACATTAGGGTGGATGCTGACATTACTGTAAACGGGCAGGTTATTTCGAAGCTACCAAATACTAGGTTATTCATTTATTTATTTGTTTGTTTATGCACGTTTCTCAAAAGCATGCTCAACTAGGACTAAAATTCGGTAATTCTCGATCTTTTCTCCTTGCTTCCACAGTTAATCGAGACAAAAAAAAGCACACTTAAACGGTTTAATGCGTTACAAAGCCAGTGCACAGTACAGACGAAAATAAAAAGTCCTGGTTAAACTTCAGCGTCTAATAGGTCTAAATCTACATCACACACGACAAGGTGTTAGGAATTTCTGCTGTAAATAGTATAAGCATCTAATTCCAATAGAGATATAATATGATCAATACTGATATAAATTTGAAAAGAGGTTAGCGTGTGCTAAATAATCGATTCTCATTTTCTCTTTCATCTCTTAATTATTATTATTATTATTATTATTATTATTATTATTATTATTATTAATTATTATTTTCACATTGCCATGTTAAAAATTTCTCGAGTTGTATGCTATATCATGGCACTCACAAACTGCATGATGACAGTCACTGTACATGAACAGAGTGGTCAGACCTTGAACCACATCATCTATGAATAATGAAAGTGCCTCCCCCAATATACAGATCTCAAATGGAGGCCAAATGACTAGATCTCTAAAATGTCCCCTGTAAGTATTTACGAATAGGCAATGTCGTACAATTTCATACAAAGTGTGTTTAAATACAATTTGTGTATTTAAAAATAAATAAATAGGCTAAATAAGCATGCTGCATCCCCCAACTCCACCAATTTGCAGCAAAGGTTCGTGAGCCTCTGTTGTCAGTTTCGCTGTTTGGTAGCCCAGTGTTTTCACGGTGTAGCCTAGTGCTAGAGAAACGTTTGAAGATTTGTCCTAAATTCCACACCTTTGAATTTGAAAGAGGCGCTGAATTTTTATTTTTACTTTTATTTTATTTATTTATTTTTTATTATAATTATTTTTTATTTTTTTATTTTTTATGAAGAATAAAATGTACCTTTGTGTGGTTTGGATAAGGTGTTGAGAAAGACTCTGTATTGTCATACACAGCTGTGTGTGTGTGTCCCATCCCATCTGCTTGTTAAAGGGATTTAAAACACTCTGTATCTCCTTTAGTGTGTCAGTGAAAATCTAGAAATCAACGGCGCTTGGGTGTTTATATTGCACGTTTGGACGAGTAAAGCTATTTTTCTTTTTTTTCGCTTCCATCTTATTTGGCGCTTTCTGCTCCAATCAGGTTGGCTAGACTCGGAAACACTCCCCCTCTTCATGCAAAACAGCTGTGGGAACTTTAATAGATGAAAGCTCATAACCGCAATCGACTTCCTTTTGTTTTCAAGAAGTCACTTTATGTCAGCTATACTGGAAACAGACAAATATTCAAACGCTTTTGAGTTCAAGTGAGCGCTGGGTATTACATTGTTTTTTCAACACCCCTTACACCATATATTCAGAGATCATATTACTTTCCACACATACGGAGAAAGGCGCATCTGATGCGCATTTGAAATATAAAAGACCTAAAGAGGCTTCCTTTAATGACGTGACATTCTAAAAGTATACCAGAATAAATTATAATATTCGTGTCCATGCCTTCGAAAAAAAGCCACGTAGCCATTAATGTGAATGTGATTCTGCATCTCTGATACAAACATCACTATGTAAATATGCATAAATAGCACCGACAGTTTTTTTTTTTTTTTTTTTTTTTTTTTTTTTACTATAAACTGCATTTTAGCCAGAAAATTGTCTATATTGTTATACACCTGAAATGAATGAGGGAGGTAATGGATGGATTCCTGTGCAACAGTTCATTTTTAACTGCATGAGATTTATTGGTTCATTAACCAGTTAAAATAGATAAATGTGGTTACTTCAGTAACATCTGAGAAAGTATATACAACATACACTTTGCTTTAGAGCAGAATTCATTGATTATGAAGGATAAGGATAGTTTAACTTCAAGAAGCTTCATTATAAAATCAAATATTTACACTGGACATGACAAATTTAGATTGATACTGCTCTTTAATTAGTTAATCAGTGTAATAATTACAGTGACCCTGCTAATTCCCATGTGTCATCAGTCACGTGTCAAGGACAGTATCTTGCAAAAGGACCTTTACTTTACCATTAATATACAGTGTACTCTGGAATTTCATATTTAGCTTGCCCATAATTTAATTTTCTTGATCCAGCTGAGACAGTGCAGAATTATTTATAAACCAGCATATATTTATAGGGTTTATGGAGACCACAAAAGAGCAGAATGAGTGATTCTGCAGGGAGAGCATCTACTTGCTGAAATATAAGAAATCTGTAACACTTTATATAACTTTAATTTATAAACCATTAACAAACATTATATAATGCTCAACAGATACTTACTTGATATATATTTTAATAGCTAGAAATATTAGATAATGTTTTGTTAATGTTTACTAATGAACTTACTAAACATTAAATAATCACATGTTAATCGTTAGGTAATGTACACTGAAATGCTTACAAATGTTAGTAAACTTTGACTTCATATGATCTTCATAGTTGGACTTTGTTCATTGTGTAGACCTCTATTTACAAATCTTAACAAATAATCTATTAATTATTTGTTCATGTTTTTGCAGTACCCAATCTACAGTGGAAACTATTCATCATTTGCAAATGTTTACTAATCATTAATACCTTTATGTGCAGTCATCTCAATGGCAAAAAGTGTCCCAAAAGACCTGAATTTACCCTATACACACATATTTACTAATCATTTATTAATCATTTGTTTGTGTTTTTGCAGTACTCAATCTAATGTTGAAACCATTCATCATTTGTAATGTTTATAAACAATAACTAATCATTTAGTATCTTCATGGGCATTGGACTGTTAGCTAATTTAATAAGTTTTGTGTAAAGTGTGGCTGGTTAAGTTTAGCTAAATGATTGCCAAAAACATAACAGATTGTAATTTTGGTGCCTCAACAGTCACATTGGTATAATACTCTTCAGTATATCATTATACAGGATATTTCTTGAATTATAAATAAACAGAAATCAAGTCAAGTCACCTTTATTTATGTAGTGCTTTTAACAATACAGATCATATCAAAGCAACTGTACCGCATTAATTAGGAAAATAGTGTCTCAATGATACAAAATGACAGTAGTAAACACTCATTTTTCAGTTAAAGGCAGTTCATCATTGAAATCAGTGATGTCATCATCCAGCTCAGCTCAGTTCAGTTTAAATAGTATCTGTGCAAACAAGTCAACGATATTGCTGTAAATGAAGTGTCCCCAACTAAGCAAGCCAGAGGTCGATAGCGACAAAGAACCAAAACTCCATTAGTGGCAGAATGGAGAAAAAAACCTTGGGAGAAACCAGGCTCAGTTGGGGGGCTAGTTCTCCTCTGACCAGACGAAACCAGTAGTTCAATTCCAGGCTGCAGCAAAGTCAGATTGTGCAGAGGACTCAACTGGTTCCTGTGGTTTTGTCCTGGTGGTCATCTGAGACAAGGTCTTTACAGGGGATCTGTATCTGGGGCTCTAGTTGTCCTGGACTCAGCTGTCTTTCAGGGCTGCAGAGGTCCTTTCTAGGTGCTGATCCACCATCTGGTCTGGATACGTACTGGATCCGGGTGACTGCAGTGACCCTCTGATCTGGACACAGACTGGATCTGGTGGCTACGGTGACCTCAGAATAAGAGAGAAACAGACTAATATTAGCGTAGATGCCATTCTTCTAATGATGTAGCAAGTACATAGGGTGTTATGGGAGAAAACAAATAGATTTTTTCAAACCAAAAAAACTGTCCCTAACTTTATCCATATCACACCTCAATATCAGCAGAAGTGTTGTTCAGTAATAAAGTCTTTTAATATTTTTATAACATCTTGTTAAAATCATTTGTAGATTTGTAGATCTAACTCTTTGAATATATTTTAACTAATGATCCATTAAGCATTATATAATGTTTGTTAATGATTTATTAATCAAAGTTATTATAAAGTGTTATCAAGAAATCAAATACAGATAAATATATGTAGATATGCTCTAGAGGACTAGACCAAAAAAAAAAAAAAAAAAGTGAAAACATCCAAACCACAACATTTCTGTAGCATTTATGAAATAAAAACGTAGCAGTGCTGGAAAGAAATCCAAACGTGAAAACCCTGCAGTGAATTTACAAGAACTTCTCTGTGGTTGATCCCAAATCACTGTAGTTCAAACACAAGGGGGAGGGAGCTCTTCTGTGATCTAAACCTTTAGACTAAGGGATCCCTTTGTTTATCATCTCATCTAAATGAAATTTCATTAAGAGTGTGCTTATTGTGTGTAATTTAAAATAAAGTTTTGTCAAGTGGGCAGTTGAAATGAAATCCTTCTAACAAACGGACATGTCCCACAGGGTCATGTTTTAAGCATAACTTGTTAATACTTGTGTAATTAAGATGCATGTAGTTTTTGTGAACTCATGCTTACTGAGAAGCTACACATTTGTATTTTAAAAATCATTTTAAAAGTCACACCAGGACCATTAAAAATGAATTAGTATTGGCAAAAATTTTAATTGTGGCCACCTAGAGGAACTCCCTTATGATTTCCTAAAATCTTTATAATAGAAATTCTATGGACACTTTGTACTTCTGTGCAAAGGTTAATCATTTGTTGAATGTGGTGCCAAAATTCAGAAGTCAAGTGTTATGAACCATCCCATAAAATTATGTTCCCACCTGTGTTGCATTGTGTCGACCATAAAAGTGTCAGACTTTAATGACTTCAAAGTCAACAAAACTATGACATGTTCTCTGCATGATTTAAAAAGTATATGTTCCACTGCATCACAATCAAATTCTAAGCAAAGATTTCTGCCAATTAAATAAAAAACTAAAATAAAAAAAAAACTTCTAAGTGAAATCTCTGTCAATGGAAATTGCTGAATACCTCAGAAGAATTTGAAGGATTTTGTCTGCCTGGTATGTGCATTCCTCCAAGATTTAGGAAACCACATTATGGAGCTACTGCATCAAGTAGGATTTGTTTTTGTTGACTGATCATGAAGGCTTTCCCACGAACAGTTTGCCTCTTACATCTCTTAGAACCTCAAGAGATTTGTTGACAGATTAAATCAAGAAAAACATCCCCAAATACCTCGCACGTGCCCCTCAGATTTTCAGAGCCAAGTGGATTTGGAATGCAACTTCCAACAGGCAAACATTTCCGAATACTAATATATATAATTATCATACACTTTTATCCAAAGCGACTTACAGTGGATTCAGGCTATACATTTTTTACCAGTATGTGTTCCCTGGGAATCAAACCGACGCTAAGGCTATGCTCTACCACTTCACCACAGGAACACTCATCTATGTGTGTGTGTGTGTGTGTGTGTGTGTGTGTGTGTGTGTGTGTGTGTGTGTGTGTGTGTGTGTGTGTGTGTGTTATGGCTGGTGTTGAACCAGAGACATGCGCGTTTTTACAGAGCTGCGCATTATAACCAATCACACGTGAGCTTATATCTGTTGAGCTTATGAATGCAATGGCCAATCAGAGGCCTTCAGATGAGTCATCGCTGAAACACTGAGTTTTGTTCACTGCGCACATCACTGACTGAATTTTCCTCTCTGGCTAATTAATTCTCTCATCAGAAACAACAAAGGGCATTTGTGTGTAAGATGTAAGATATTTATTTCACAGTGTAAACAGCTTCAATGATTATAATGGGAGATTTTGACTCGTGCCCCCTCAAAAATAATAAGTGCACGAGTCCCTGATTTACATGTCAATTTAAATGTTTCAGCGGATTCAATTAATTGAGTCTTTGGTTTTCTCTATTAGCCAGTATATATTCTTGTTTTAAATCAAAAAGAAAGGAGGAGCAGCACTGTCAAAGCATCTATAATTGCTCTCTCTTGCAGCTGTTTCTTGTGATCCATGAGAAACATAAACAGTACAACTTTACATAGTATACTGACCGATCTCCAGAGGCTGCATTTTAATTAACTTGGTAGCCAAAGATAAGATACCACTGTAGCACTCTGCCCCCTTCCTTGTGGATCAGTTGGAGATGTATACATACAGTGTTGGTGCAGCTTGATCTGATTTCTCTGTTTTTGCCTGGGGATTATATATTCTGAAATATATATATATAATCCCCAGGCAAAAACAGAGAAATCGGCCAGTTTAAGCTGCACCATCACTACAGCCGGGAGTACAGCGATAATAGTGTTTGGCGCATGGCATCATTTTGGACACACTGTCATTTTTAGAGTCAAATAAATTTGTTTGCCGTTAACAAACAAGTCTAGCATTACTACGCTTGTGGGTCTCACACTCGACCGTGCACTCATATCTAAGGGAAATTATGTTAAAACCCGGCCTAATCATACTGATTAATATGAGTAAGTAGGACATATGTGACTGCATGCCACCGTGTTATTCTCATCAACTGCATAAGCAATCCGCCAAGGTGAAATACTTTTTGTAAAATGTAGCTACGTTGGTAAAATCGCATTTTCATGAGACCTGGCTCAAAAATACACACTGACGCATAGCGACCAAATTACTAATTATCTCACAGCCTTTCGTTTAATACTGATATTTGTTAATTATATTTGCCTATAGTTAGTGTGCATTATAAAAAGCCAAGGTGCTTATTACTGTGTTATTGCTTATTAGACCCAATTTAATCCTACGCAGGACAGATGCCTCCTTTTGATAACACACGGTAGTGGCCTATTTGGCCAACTGATGAAGGGTGATAGATGTAACAAACAGGTTATCTGTCCTGCTGGCTAGATAATTGAGTCAGTGTTTAGGCACTGTTGAACTCAGCTGTCTGTCCACGACCCTCTGTTGTTTACGTGTGAATTAATCCAGAGTTTTGTGACAGGCGCCAGTGTTCGGCTTCTGCACAGACACTGACAAACAGGACAGATCACTGAGCTGCGAGCACTTATCGCCACAACAATGTAACATGCGACCTGTCTGCGGCATTTCGAAAGAGAACATTGAGCAATGCACTGATAATTGAGTGAAAACAACAGCCTGTTTTCATAATACACTTAATACAGATGTTTTTTTGTTTTGTTTTTTTTTTCGAAAAGATACATTTATATTTCTAATAGTTTTGTCTAAAGTAGCCTAGGCTATTTTATTTATTTTAGTATTTGATGACACTGCTCATCCATGCTTTAGTTATTTAATATGTTCTTTGTGTCTTGAACTATATATATATATATATATATATATATATATATATATATATATATATATATATATATATATATATATATATATATATATATGGGGAGGGGGGGGGGTGAATTAAAAAAGAATCATGAATATAAAGTCTTAACCTGATTTTTTTTTTTTACTAAATCTCGCCGGCTGCCAACAGATGCGGTCAGATATGTACGCTATTGTCCTGGTCACAATATGACAGCTTGGTAACAAAAAAAGAAAGAAAAAAGAAAAAAAAAACCTGCAGGATCGTATGGGATAGGCTACGATACAGCACTTTACTAGAACAAAGATGATTTGCCCCATAAAATTAAAGTTGATCAAATGCAAGATCTCCAAAATAATAATTTGCATCTCTTAACTAATACCAAAAATACTGTCTGTTTCTTGTTGCATTTCTCAGGTAAAATACGCGTCTGCATTTATTTTATCCTCTGTGCGCGAAAAGAGACCAACAGTGACGCTGTGCGCACGAGACTTGGAAGTTCAGCTTCTCTGGGTCCCACAGACCGACAGATGCGTGTCCTAATGATGTTGACATATTCACACAACAGAGCGCAAAGCAACGCTGTTTCGCGGCAGCAATAGAGTTCTCAAACACCTTTTTATAAGTCTGAAGTCTTTCCCCTCCACCCGACCTGTTAAAACCACGCCTACAAAGCAACACAATTGGTCCGAAAGCGTCAAAGAGCCAATCAACAGAGGGCTGCTGCTCGAAACATGCAACACATCCACACCGCTGAAGCCTATGGAGTTCAGAAGCACTGGGAATATCTCTGTGCTGGACCCTGTTCTCCGCATAACTGCTGAAATGTGTGTGCGCGTGAAAGGACGAGAGAGAAAGTGTGTGAGAGAGCGTGTGAAGGTGTATACCTCCAACAAGTAAAGACAGAGGAATTATTCCGAGGCAACGAAATATTTCAACACATCTCTTTGGCAGGACTCTGGACGATCTCATTAATACCGGAATGTCTGTTTTAACGAAATCCAAAGGACACCGACGTACGCCGCAAGCAGACATACACTGACTCGGTCGACTTTAATTTCATTGATTTATTTTTATTTTCTCGATTTTATATCGCTCTGACAAAAGACAAGTAGCAACCGGGAAGATTAATGGATAAACGTTTATCACTTTCTCTTTTAGATACTTTGTTGGAATCCAGCTAGAGAAATAACTGAGAGACTCACACACAGAGGCGTCGCAGAGACGCTGGACTTGGTGAAGGACTTCTCCGGCGCAGACATTTAGCTGATTGTATCCTACCTCCAGACAGCTCGATTTAAGGAACACAGCATCTACTATCTGGACTTGAATGAGCTTCCCGATGAGAGATCCAGTTATTCAAGGATCCAGTATGGCATATCACCCGTTTTTACCTCACCGGGGTCCGGAATTTGCCATGAGCGCAATGCTGGGACACCAGCCGCCCTTCTTCCCGGCCCTGGCGCTGCCACCTAACGGCTCCCTGTCCCTGCCCGGGGCGCTGGGCAAACCAATAATGGAGCAACTGATGGGCGCAGCAGAGACCAGCCTTCACTTCTCCTCTCTGGGACACCAAGCCGCCACCGCGCATCTCCGGCCTCTCAAGACACTAGAGCCCGAGGAGGAGGTTGAAGACGACCCCAAAGTTCACCTCGAAGGCAAGGAACTCTGGGAGCTTTTTCACAAGCGCGGCACAGAAATGGTTATCACCAAATCTGGAAGGTAAACTGGAATAATTCAATAAATGGCCTGCGCTTCTAAATTAAATAAGTGAAACCGAGATTAAAATTGTTATCAAACAGGAATTCGGATTGGTTTATTGCTCTGAGTGACTCACAGATTTCTTTAGAAGAGCACATACACGCAAACTAGCTGTACATGCGTATTGCTTTTTATTGTTTATTCTGCTTTTGTTTGAGCAAATGTTTTTTGAACAACGAATAAAATACAACCCAACTTGAACTAGGCCCAGAAATGTCTGAATCTAAATCAGTCATTGTTCAAATATAATAATAATAATAATAAACGTTTTATTTTAGTGCAAATGCAAACATCTCTAATACCAAGTATTATACTTAATTTCACAAATAAATGTAGAGACTTGCACAATTCATTTTGCCCCGAAGTTGATTTTAAACAGTGAAATACTACATTCAGTGGTGGCAGATTAACAAGGTTTCATTTGTAACTCAGTTTTGCCGTAAAGTTAAGTTCATCAGTTCTTCATTGTTCAATTGTTGCGCTGCGTTAAGATTTGGGGGTATTTCACAAGCTAGGGTTGATGGCTGGGCCTAGCCCTTCATCTCCACACAACAGGTTCGAATGACTGGATGTCTGCAATTAATGTTTCTCTCGAAAGGAAAATTCAGCCGTCCAGTAAAATAATTGTGCAGGATTTAGATCCATGTTGTTTGTACAGCGATAAAACACTGCTAATTCATCTCGGATCTTCTCTGCAGGCGAATGTTCCCTCCTTTTAAAGTCAGATGCACGGGCTTGGACAAAAAGGCCAAATATATTCTGTTGATGGATATTGTTGCGGCTGATGACTGCAGGTATAAATTTCACAACTCTCGCTGGATGGTGGCAGGAAAGGCTGACCCCGAAATGCCAAAACGGATGTACATTCACCCCGACAGTCCGGCCACTGGCGAGCAATGGATGTCTAAAGTCGTCAATTTTCACAAACTTAAACTGACAAACAACATCTCCGACAAGCATGGATTTGTAAGTGCCAGTCAGCTACGTATTTAAAATGTATTATATTATTATTATTATTATGGTTGCTTAAATACGTGTTCAGTGCTTGCATGCATTTATGAACTCATCGTTACAAAATGTCTATAGAATTTCTGCAGAAAATTTCTAAAACGTGTCCAACAAATTTTATTTTATTAATTTTTTGGTACTGAAATGATTGAATTTGAATTAAATTGCAACTGTTCATGCACACAAATACTGTCCGAGCAGAGAGAAAAATGCACGCTATGACTTTTTAGTGAATAAAATGTATGTAAAAAGCATGTATAATAAATACGATTTTTTTTTTTACTCATTTTTAAAAACGTTACTGAAAATCAACCAATTTTATAAAACTTCGTCCTTATTTATGTTTCAGACCATACTAAACTCAATGCACAAATACCAGCCAAGATTTCACATTGTGAGAGCCAACGACATACTGAAACTCCCATATAGCACGTTCAGGACCTACGTGTTCCCTGAGACAGATTTCATTGCTGTCACTGCCTACCAGAACGATAAGGTTGGTAATAACTGTGTGTGTTAAATCTGACTGATCTGATAACCTGCCACACTGCTAAATATTTTGCACTAAATATTAATATAAACTGTAGCCTTAAAGGACAAGTAATGTTTGGTGCTTTCAGTATTTTGGTCTTGAATAAAGTTATTATGCACTGCATTTCCATAATATACTTATTCTTAGATGTATCACTGAGGCCTACATCATATTGCAAAGCATTAACGACAGTAATACTTGCACTGCCTCATTCTGCCACTTTCTCCAATTTGACACACACACACACACACACACACACACACACACACATGGGTTTCCATGAACCAACTGTTGAACTGTTAACTTTTAACTTCTAAAATAAATGAAATATAACCTGTGTGTATGTGTGCGTGTGTGCGTGCGTGTGTTTGTGAAAGAATGAGAAGAGGGAGGGAGGAAGGTAGGGAGGACTGGTCATAGAGGGAGGGACGGAAGAGAAAAAAGAGACTGAAAAAATTGTGTGTTAATTTATTGGAAAACAGCTGAAATGTAACGTAACCTTTAACTCTGCAGGAACACACTGTTACAGCACTAAATGCGTATGGGATGACGGGGTGGGGAGACTGAATTCATGTTGGGAGGTTGTAGATATAAAAAGGTTCTCAATATTTATGAGCTGGAAATGCCCCCGTGTTACAAATACCGAAGTTTGAGGCAAGTCACTGCAAGCGTAATATGGGTATTTTGATTTTGAACAAGCATATAGACCAGCCCTTTAAACTATAAAATGATAACATAATCATAATCGTAGTGAGTCATACAGCTTTAGTGAGTTTTGAATATGCTTCAATTGGCTGCAAATAATTGTCACATGCAAAAAAATAAAAATAAATAAATAAATAAAGCATTCAGATATTCAAATAATTGGTTAATGTAACTGAAAAAGATTTCAGTTATCTTTATTCATGTTATGTTGTTTGCATGTTATTTCATTTCAGATTACACAGCTGAAAATCGATCACAATCCTTTTGCAAAAGGATTTCGTGACACTGGAAATGGGAGACGCGAAAAAAGGTACGACTGAAGGAACTGCTTATTTTCCCCTAGCTACAGCATTCATGGTATTCTCAAATTCAACACACTGATTATATAGTACAGCATTAAGTTTCCATGCATTTTACACGAATTTATTTTGATCGTAAAAAAAAAAAAAAAAAAAAAAAAAAAAAAACTCATGAACAAGTTCTGTCTTTAACTATTTAATACAGAAAACAGCTAGCTCTGCAATCGATGCGTTCCTATGAGGAGCAGCAGAAAAAAGAAAACGGGACGTCAGACGATTCCTCAGGCGAACAAGCGTCCTTCAAATGTTTTCGCCAGGCTTCGTCTCCTGCTGTCTCAACTGTTGGACAGAATAACTTAAAAGGTATGTGAGTCAGATAAGACATGTGTCCATATGAGAAATATGGTCTTTGCTTTCGAATAAAAAGCAACCCTTCACAATTGCATCGCCCAAATATTTCTCAGGGTAATAATACTAATTATTTTGTGAAGGACTGCTCATTTGAAAGCAGCATTAGATAATTTGTTTTCGTTATAAAAACGACAAAAGATTTTCAAGACTAATCAAGATAGGCTAAATTAAAATCGTTTGCAACAAAGTCCAAAAAATTCACAAGTATATTACTGTTTTTATGGCACGAAATTAGTATGTATTTAAGTTATTTTTATTATTATTATTATTTTTATTATTATTATTTTATTTTATTTTTTGTATGTGCATTTTGCTGTTTTAAAATGATATGCATGCAGCGCTGCTGTCTGTTTTTTTTTTTATAAAAAGTGACACGTGTCTAATATAAACTTTCATTTGGATCTCCTTGATTGGGCTAAACTGTAAATGGTCTCAGAACGTTCCTTAACTCCTTTGCTTGAAAATATTTTTTCTTATAGATTTTTGTGACAGTGATGAAGATAGCGATGACGAAGACAAAGATGGAAACGTGAAAGAGGGACCAGACTCGAGCAAAATTTCCACTACGACTGAGGACTCCAAGGATCACGATGCGAGTTTAAGCAAAAGTCTGTTCGGAGAAAGTGACTCGACTGTCGGTCGGAGAACTGAAAAAGTACGAGCGGACTCACGGCAGAGTCCCATCACGCTCATCTCTAGCACCACTAGATCCGGTGAGGAACTCAAGAGTCCGGGCCGGGAACAGGCCAAAGCAGACGACTGCCGGACAGTGAGCAAAGAAAATTACATGCCATTGACTGTCCAAACAGATGGCGCCGCGCACTTAAATCAAAACCACTTGCACAATTTCGGATTTCCGCAGGGTCTGGCTGGGCAGCAGTTTTTCAATCACTTGGGTGGTGCCCATCCGTTTCTCTTACACCCCAGTCAGTTCAATATGGGAGGGGCTTTCTCAAACATGGCCGCAGGGATGGGCCCCATACTGGCAGCAGTTTCCTCCGGAGGAGTCAGCTCGATGGACACGAGCAGCATGCCATCACCCTCGCAAAGCCTGACGGGGGCACCGCTGCCCTTCCACCTACAGCAGCATGTCCTGGCGTCGCAGGTAAGCCTTTTAATGAAGATTAGCAGTGAAGGCCATGTCATAATTGCTTTAGCCCTAACCCTTTTTGAATGCTGCTGGTGGACGCTCTTAGGCTACATTTTAAGACTTCTGA
Organism: Carassius auratus; assembly: GCF_003368295.1. NCBI lineage: Eukaryota > Metazoa > Chordata > Actinopteri > Cypriniformes > Cyprinidae > Carassius > Carassius auratus. The sequence continues at coordinate 27,562,228 of NC_039247.1, forward strand.
AAAAAAAAGAGGTGTGGCATATCTTGCAGTGTTTAATGGTCTTTGTTGCAGAGTCCATAAATTATCAGGAAATATAAAACAACTGACAACTGTTGCTCGAGATTAGCAATAAAGCTGTTCTTGACGGATGTGTGCAGATTCACAATTAATTTCTAAAAACAAGAAAGCTGTTAATGACGATTTTTGCTATTGTCATTATATAGATTATCTATCTATCTATCTATCTATCTATCTATCTATCTATCTATCTATACTGCAAAAAATGGTAACCTAAAATGGTAGCATTCAAAGTACTGAATAATTTGTTTTATTCATGTTTGCAGTCTAAATACACAATACCAACAAAGCTAACTTTTGTGAGTTAAATCAGATAGAAATATATATTTAAGTTAACAATTGAAGGTTATCACATTTTACAGTATAAGTACAGGCCACAAGATCTTTTTAAGATAAAGATAAAAAAATGCCTGTGTAGCTATGTGTTTAATAATAAATTAGGTCAAATGAAACGGAAAACGGGATCAAATAAAGATGACATATTTTGATTTTATTTTCATCACAAATTATGAATTGCACAATTTTGACCACAGGTGTTAATAAAAAGATAAAAAAATAAATAAATAAACATACAGCATCTTGTATAAGCCTTATTCCCTTATTTGTCGCCACTGTATGAATCAATGTGTTGATCTTAAAGGCAGTTTACATCACTGCACAATGATGTGAATGATCAACACAAAATATCTCAGTGGTTAATTTTGTTAAATATCTCTCTTGTCTGTAGGGTCTGGCTATGTCTCCTTTTGGAGGTCTCTTCCCGTATCCTTACACGTATATGGCCGCCGCTGCAGCTGCTTCATCCGCCGCCTCTTCCTCGGTCCACCGTCATCCGTTTCTAAACGCGGTGCGGCCCCGGTTAAGGTACAGCCCTTACACTTTACCGAACGTCCCCGACAGCTCCTTGCTCACAACGGCTGTCCCACCCATGGCTAGCTCTGCCATCGATCTGAAGGGAGAAGTAATGACCACGAGTCCAACTTCAGCTGCTCTGGACTCTGAGGTCACCAGCCGCTCGTCTGGTTCAGTATCACACTCACCAAAAACCTGCGCCGAGAAAGATTCCAGCACCGAGTTACAGAGCATTCAGCGCCTTGTCAGTGGACTTGAATCCAAACCGGAAAGAGCGCGCAGTGTGTCTCCATAGAGTGCTGCGCGTGACTGACGGTGACCGGACCGGGAACTATGAAGACATTGACAGACCTACAGGTTGCGTGCCACGATTAACCCGTTTACAATACGGACCTGTATCGGACAAACAGTTTAGACTCAAAATGCACTTTGGTAAAACAAAAATAAACACGTAAAATGTATGTTGTTCTTTTGTTAAATTAAAACAGTAACTTTGATTGTTTCCCCCCAACTATTTGAATACCACAGAAGTATTGAACAGTGAATAGTTTGGCAAGGATGTCAGAGACTGAATCAAGCTGCTGCTCCTCTTTATGTTATACGTCAGGGTGACGGACTTTATTTAATTTAATATGCACTCTGAATATTTTCTTACTTTATTTGATGTGTCTTTAGCGGATGTGTTTGAAAGCATATTAATGAATTAAATCAGTTACCAGAGCAGAGGCATATTGCATGTCAAAGACCAGACTTAATCAAGACTGCTGTTTTGAGTTAATTTTTTTAGTCTGTATTGTTCGAAGCGCAAATTCACCAAGAACGAAATCTACACTACAGTTTTAAGAATATTTTGCAATGTGACGGAGTATACACACACACACACACACACTAGAAAAAGTACTTAAGTATATATATATATATATATATATATATATATATATATATATATATATATATATATATATATATATATAAATGAGGAAGGCGCTCTAGTCAAACATTTATCTTATTTTATTTGTATTTTTTCTAAACTTGTCATTGAGCCCACAGACCACTGATTAATCATGTGATTGTCTTGGTTAACACACGCGGTACTAAAATTGCTTATTAAATACAGCTTCGAACTGAACTGGGAAAAGGGATCATATGGATCAGAATGGATCATATGGTTATTACAAATACAAATGTAAATAACGATATATATATATATATATATATATATATATATATATATATATATATATATATATATATATATATATATATATATATATATATATATATATATTATATTTATGTAATTATTTCATATGAATATTGCTTGTAAATACAGTTGAGATTTTTTGTTTGTTTGTGGGAGCTTAATTTATTGTTGACATATGTGTAAAATAGTTTGTGAGCATTTTCCTTGTTGATAACGTTCTCATCTGCGTCCTCCAGACCCTGGATTCCCCCGTTATACCACAGTGCTAGTTTCTCTAGCAGAAAAAAATAATAATAAAAAAGTAATGTGCCATCGTTTCGATTAACTGTTGTGAAAGTTCTTTGGTTCAAACAAATTAAAGGCGATAACACAATGCATCAATGGCTTTCAAGTAATGATACTTTTCTTTCACAGCAAAATGCTTTAGTCCAAGTGTGTTTAAATTAACTTTTTTGTGACATATGAGCCTAAACTGCCAAAAAAAGTTCAGAAAATCTAAAGAAATAAAGATTTTGCGTTGTGCCCCCAATGTGTTCAGACTTACTTCATTTAGGATCCGATGACGAAAATTGTCAAAACATGACCACCTGAATTAGACAATTAAAATCTGTTTTCTATTTCTCTGAAAATTCGAACTACACAATTACAATACGCACAAAAACAAATTGCATGTATAACCAAATAAAGTAATAATCTAAATAAAGTGATTCATAAATCATTCATTCAAATTTTCTAGATGTGGGTAACTACTTTTCGATAATGAAAGATGTCCCCGAGCAAGTAGGGAAAGAGAAAGTATTAGCCAGGGGTCTCTAAACTCGATCTTGGAGAGTAAGTGTCCTGCAGAGTTTAGCTCCAACTTGCCTCAACACACCTGCCTGGAAGTTTCTAGTATAACTAGTACGACCTTAATGTGCTGGTTCAGGTGTGTTTAATTGGGGTTGGAGACCAAGTTTGGAGACCCCCGGTAGGCTATTTGCACATCTCGAGCAGTCATAGAATGAATTCATCCCTTTACATTAGGCCATGACAAGCCTTTATAAGGCACGTCGTGCATGTTTATGTGGACCGAGGTGAACCTGAAAGAATGTAAAATAACTTGACTGCCCACTCTGTGGAGCCTCGAGTCAGAGTTTATCAAGATTATATCTTTATTTGTATAAAGTACGGTTAATAAGTAACTGCATAGGCGCAGAACAACAGTGGTAAACACCACGTAAACTATCGCAATTGCTCTTTCTATTGCTCATCTGGCGCCTTCGTTATCAGGGCAGTGTTTATTACATGGCGGCGACGGAGCGTCTGAGTTCTGTTGTCGATAAAGTCAAACGTGTCGCCACCCAGCGGTCACAGGGCAAAGTAACAAGTCAAAGAGCAAAGTGTCATTTTCATTCATGCATATAAACATGCACACACGCACCCCCCCCCCCCCCCCACACACACACACAAATGTTCTCGCCAGTGTTTGCTTTGGGGGGCTGGAGGGACGTAGGCTATAATAACGTATTATTATATAGGCTATAAGTATAGGCTGTGTGAAGGAGATTAAGATGTCGGTTTGCAAATCTAATCCTAGTGTACCTACTAATAGGCCTACTGTACTGAGCGACACGAAAGCTTGAGATTATTATAATCTAACAATTAAGAATCGTAGTGGATTCTGACCTAGCCTATATATCGCTGTACTGCTGAACATCTTTTTTAGGTAGCCTAAACAGGGCGGTTTCCATATTGCTGTTTGACTATCAAAACTGTAGGCTACAACAGTAGTCGAAATCTGTCAAAGACAACAGTCCCGTGTTTTATGTCAAAAATAAAATAGACATGGACAGTGTTTTGAAGGGATAGCTCGCCAAAAAAATGCTAATTAGAATGCATTTATTTTTCCTTAGAAACACAAAATATGTCTCGGTTTTTGTCTTTCCATACAATGAAAGTAAAATAAGTCTAATGTTGTTTTTAGACCAGCGTTCTTCAAAACAACTCATTTTGTGTTTCGCAGAAAAAAAAAAAAAGTTTTTTTAGGCTAATAATGGAATGCATAATAATACGAATTATTCAACCACAATTTGGAAAAAGACAATAACATAAAATAAAAATAAGTAAATAGCCTAAATATTAAGTCAGAATGAAAATGTTAGACTATTTTCAGCGGAATATGGATTTGACTATGAAATAATTATCAAATGATTCTTATTTGAATGGTTCCCAATTATAATAGCCTCCATCAAAATATTCAACAAAGTATGAACATATCGCCAACCCACTGAACCCGAGACTCGGGTGATTACGATTTGATTGCAACATCATTCGTTCTGTGACAATATAAGGCTTAAAATGCTAATATTCGACGTCGCATTACCAGCATAATTTGTTATAATGAATTTGTTATAAAGATTGATATAGCATAACATTTTGAAATGCGGTTCCATCTTTGTGGTTGACCTTGTGCTGATCGGCGTTATTAAAGCGCCATCCACTGGTGATCTGAAGGTTATGAGAACCACCAGTTCCACTTTAATTCCCCACTGAGCGTTTTTGAGGGAACATTTAGGCCTGTTATTTTTCATTTACAAAAAAATATCTGAGTTTATTTTTATTTATTTTTATTTTTTTATAAGTAACACCATTTACTTGAATGACAGCTCTCCTGTCCCCACGTTGAAAGAAATGGGTGCAGTGAAGAGGCATTGTTTGAACATTATGTTACTAGACTAAATGTGAACATGCATTTACTCATCTCACTTGCACAAAAACAGACTCAGTATTCCTCAAAATGAGCAAAAACTGTGAAATGCAAAATCATCAAATATTTAATTACTTCGTGTATTTAATCCCTTCAGCCTGAGGCTTATTCATGTCACTTTTGGTGTGAAGGGCTTTGACATTTGCCAAAATAGAACTTTTATATAAAAAAAAAAACAAGCAAGCCTAGGCCAGTTTACTTAACTAAAGAGTTAGTTACTTTTAGTAACCAGTAAATTAATTACTTTTTAGGGAGTATTGTAAAGCATTACTTTTAAAACCAACATAAAGTATACAACATAACTATTAGATCTTTAAATAAGTTAGAAATGTATACTTGCCTAACTATAATAAAGACAAATGTTTGGAAAAATGGATACACACAATGAATCATCACTGTCATGCAATCTAGCAATTCATTACAGAATGCTATTCCCAGTGTTCAATTTAAAAACAAATTATAATCCTTTCCACAACCGAACAGCTTTAAAGTGTCTTTTATACTGCAGATTAAAATGTCAACTTGTTTATAAGGTAATCTTATGTTCAACTGTTCATAACTTTTAAGTGGCTAGTTCAACCAAAAGAGAAAATTCTGTCATCATTTGGAGCCAACTGACTTCCACTGTATGGACAAAAAGCCTATAGACATTTCTAAAAATATTTTATTTTTGTGGATGGAGGCAGAATTCTCTTTAATGATCCTTTTAAAATTTACGCTTTCACCACACCCAGATGTGGAATAGGTTCATGGCTGCAACACAAACATACACTTTGCACTCAATAGCCAACAAGTTGCCACAGATGACACACAAGTTCACAGGCACATAGATACTCGCTCCAGTGACTCATCTCTATATCGCTCATCATAGGGAATATGCTCATATCTATAAAAGCATGTGATATTTACACCTCCACCCCTGCTCACGGCTAAACATGCTACAGTCCCACTTTATAATTCTCCAGCCAGCAGTAGATGATAGATTGCAAGTCTGGTCTTTCATGTGGCATTCAGATTTACAGTAATAAACTCATAGAGTTGATTTGGCAAGTGATCAAAAGACACCAAAATCTCTGAGGCTGGTTGCATAAAAGTTAGTCATCTATTTTCTTTTTCTTTTTCAAGACTGGTCATTACTTTTTAAATTCAGTTATGAAAAGGTAGATTGCTCTTATTTGCATTAGAAAAGTAAGACTGATTACAAATCATCAAGTGCTAGTTGGTCAAACTAGTTTTGCTGACTCCAAACAAGTTGCTCAACGTGGTACTATTTCTAAAATATTTAAGAGACATATTCTGATTAAGTTTCTAAATGCATATCTGAACATTTTTAGTAAGTGCATTGTAACAAAGTTTGTAGATCGGAAGGAGTCGGGATCCGGAAAAAATAACACAAAACTTTAACAATAGTAAAAAACAAGGAAGGCTGCCGCATAAAACAACATGAATAATCCAGGGGCCTGTTTCAGAAAGGAATGGTTTTCTGTTACAGAATGGGAGGTTTGTCTAACCTGAGAAAGCAGGGTAAGTCGAGCCCATTTCTGAAAGAGAGGTAACTTATACTGACAGTCAATTACCGTTGTAGCTTACTCTATGAACTTAACCTGTGGTGCGTTTCCCGTACAACGACATAACCAACTGATTAACCACCACAGTATGATGCATTGTTGTGGAAACTAACTGGCCAATCATGACCAGTCATGTTTCCCAAACACGGTTGCATCTTGTTGTATCTCTTCATTTGAACCACATTACTTCAACAATTTAGGGTCGTTGTTAATGACGTCGCATGCAGGTGGTGGAGTAATAACTTCTGCTAATTAATTAATACAGCAGCAAAAGACCACACCGGGTGCCATGCCTGTCAGCCAAGAAGAGGAAACGGAGGCTACAATTCACACAGGTTCACCGAAAATGGACAATAGAACAAAAATGTTGCCTGGTCTTATGAGTCTCAATTTCTGCTGTGCATTCAGATGGTAGGGTCAGAATTTGGTGTAAAGAACATGAAAGGATGGATCCGTCCTGCCTTGTCTTAAGGGTTCAGGATGGTGGTGGTGGTGTAATGGTGTGGGGGATATTTTCTTGGCACACTTCTTTGGGCCCCTTAGTACCAATTGAGCATCGTTTAAACACCACAGCCTGCCTGAGTATTGTTACTGACCATGTCCATCCCTTTATTACAGTGCACCCATCTTCTGATGGCCACTTCCAGCAGGATAATGCACCATGTCACAAATGTCAAATCATCTCGGACAGGTGTCTTGAACAGGACAATGAGTTCACATTACTCTGCCAGCTCCTCTGTATGTAAGAGCAGCAGCTGCAGGTTACAGTCCGTATACGCGGTCTTCCCGTATCAAAATAATTGTAATTTCCTCTGTTGGAATGACCACTTCAACTTTCCACCGCCTTTATGAAATCATTGGGTCCTCCTTTTGGCCTTTTGACCAGTTCTCCCAGTTCAACTGTCAGCAGCCAAGTGTGGAATTACTGTACTTCATCTTCCACAATGAACAGGTACAAGACAGCGATTCAGGCTACATCCTTTTCCCCAGACACACGAAAACCCTACCAGGTCACTTGTACAATGCTGGTATGTTACTCATCTGTGAACTCTAGCTATAAAGCTTAAATGTCCAGGGGAGGACGGGACAGAGTTTTGGCATCAATGTTTACTCGTCCTGGCTGGTATTTGATGGCGACCTGGAAGTCAGACAGCTCCCCCAGTGATGGCCCACAGCATTTAGCTTTGCTGTGCGCATCATGTCAGTGGGTTGTTGTCAGTGTACAACGTGAAGTTCTCGCCATAGAACAGGTAATCCTGGAATTTCTCGCAGACTGTCCAATTCAAGGCCAGGAACTCAAGCTTACCACTGTGCAACCAATAGTTTTTCTCAGCATTCGTCAGTGTCCTGGACCCATACCCAATTACCCTCGGTTTCCTCTCCTGTCGCTGGTAAAGGATCGCCCACAGGTCTTCTTCAGACACCAGAGTGGAGCGTAAAAGGTAGGTTTAATTCTAGATAGTCTTTGAGGGAACTTGAGGACCCCTTCACTTTCCTTCGGCTGTGCAACTCTTGCTCTGCCCCCATCTTTGCCTGCAGCAACTCGTACAGGGGTCTTGCAACTATGGAGAAAACCTGGATTAATATGCGGTAATAGCTGAGGAAATGCAGTTACCTTCATACATCCCCCACCATCTGTGTAGACATGCGTGTGAGATATTGAACAGCTTCCAGGTCCCTCGGATCTACCCTTATTCCTTCGGCTGACACCAGGTGCCCCACGTACATCTCACATTTTACAGGATTCAGTTTTACCCTGTGACATCGGAGGGCCCTTAGCACTCTCCTAAGTCTCTCAATGTGCTCTTCAAATGACTTTTCGTAACACAGGACATCATACATATATACATATATACAACACTCATCCCTTAAAGAGTCAAGCATCCCTTCCATGCTGTGTTGGAAGGTATCTGGCACATTTGACAGGCCAAAGGGGATCCGGACCCACTCATACAGTCCCCAAGGCGTATTGAACGCTGTCATATGTCTGGAACCCTCATCGATAAAGCCCATCGGTAGGCCTTTCCCTGTTCCAGAATCTTAATACAGGAAGATCCCCAAAGCCTTTCAATTAACTCCTGTATTCTAGGCAATTGGTGTCGATCAGGGATTGTCTTTTTATTTACGAGGCAGTAGTTCACATAGAGCCAGAGCTTGCAATTCTTTTTCCCAATGCTAACCACCGGAGCTGCATATGGTGACTTGGACTTGACAATCCATCATTTGACCAGGAGTTCTTGTATGTAGCCTTTTACTTCACTGAACAGTGGTTTCAGTACAGCTGATTATGCTCTCTTAACTGGAATAGAATTTTAAAGAGTGATCTACATCTGCTGACTGGGGATGCATCCGATGTAATTCTAACCTTTATAGAAGATGCTAGTCTCTTCATATAGCATCTTTTTTTATGATTTTACGTTGACTTTACGCAGATATGCATCTGTCATAAAAGTCACTTTGGTTAGGTATCTCCAGGAGCCCCTCTCCAATCCTCTTTTGGCTCAAACAAGACTACAGGACCCAACTAGCCTAAATTTGGTGTGATCCAACATTGCACCCAGACAACCTGTCCTGCCAGAATGATAACACCTCTCTGACCAACCTTCAGATGACCACATTCATCTTCTTCTGCAGTCCATATAACTTAAATTAGGGTTTGTGCCTTCTCATTTGGGACATCAATAGCTCCAGCTAATAGAGCAGTAAGTGTTTGCATGAGCTGTATGGTTTGGCCCTGAATCAGTTCCTCAATCACATTGAAGCCCAGGAGTATTCTCTCAGTTGGCATTGTGCTACTAGAAATGTTACATTGATAGAGAGATAGAGGACCTTTTTTCCTAAGTTGATTGTAATGACTGTCCATCCCTCAACTGGAATATGATATCCATTAACTACACATTCCTCCGGATCATTCCCACATGCCAGTAGGTATTGCAGTGGTCTCACCTTAATATCAGGTAGGTATTTCTTTTTCCACACAAAATCAACTATGCTGACCTGTGCTCCTGTGTCCAGCAGTGCCCTCACAGTGAGTCAGTTCAATTGCACTGGGTTAATGCTTTGCTCCCTATCAGTTTAATTTTGGTCTGGCAAGTCTTGTGTTCCACTTTCAGGTGTGTTGATTCATCCTTTTGTCTCTGTGGTTTGTGGGTCTTTGATCTATGGCTTTTCTTCCTCCAGGTCGGTCCAGTTTTAAGTAGGTTAAATCAGTTTGGGACATTCGCTCTGTGGACACTGAATGTTCCTCTGCAGGGGGCGGTTCCCGTTTACCTGCCACCGAGGTCATCTCAAGCACCCAGCTGCCCGGTGTCTCTCCTCACCGCAAATGAAGCAATGTGGACAGTCCTGTCTCCCTTCTCCTGTACACTGTGGACAGCACCACGACCGGCTCATTCTGGAAGAAAAACCTTGGGAGAAACCAGTCTTAGTTGGGGGTCCAGTTCTCCTCTGACCAGACAAAACCAGCAGTTCAATGCCAGGCTGCAGCAAGGTCAGAGTGTGCAGAAAAATCGTCTGTTTCCTGTGGTCTTGTCCCAATGGCCATCCAGGAGACAAGGTCTAGTTGTCCTGGTCTCTGCTGACATTCAGTGCTGTAGAGGTCCTCTTTGGGTGCTGATCCACCATGGGATGGATACAGACTGGATCTAGTGGCTACAGTGACCTTGGAATAAGAGAGAAACAGACTAATATTAGCGTAGATGTCATTCTTCTAACAATGTAGCAAGTACATGGTGTGTTATGGAAAGTGTTCCTGGTTCCGCTTTTCCTAATAAATGCAGCCTAAAAATCCTTTAATGGATCTGAAAATTAGGCAAGGCTAGACAAGGCAAGTTTATTTATATAGCACATTTCGTACACAATGGTAATGAAAGAAATGCACAGCTAAACAGATGAGTTTTAAGTCTAGATTTAAATGTGACCAGTGTTTTAGCACATCTGATCTCTTCTGGAAGCTGATTCCAACTGCGGGCGGCATTATTACTAAAGGAGGACCCCCCTTGTTTTTGTGTGAACCCTCGGTATTTCCAACTGACTCGATCCTAATGATCTGAGTGCTCTGATAGGTTTATATTCAGTGAGCATATCTGCTATGTATTTCGGTCCTAGGTCATTTAGTGACTTACATACAATATCAATATCAATCCTAAATGTAACTGGAAGCCAGTATAAGGACCTGAGGACTGGTGTGATATGCTCAGATTTTCTGTTTCTAGTCAGAATTCTGGTAGCAGTGTTCTGTATGAGCTGCAGCTGTCTAATGGTCTTTTTGGGAAGGCCGGTGAGGAGACCATTACAATAGTCCACCCTGCTGGTGATGAAGGCATGAACAAGTTTCTCCAAGTCTTGGCTGGAAACAAAACATCTAATTCTTGAAATGTTTTTAAAATGATACTATGCTGATTTAGTTACTGCTTTGACATGACTACTGAAACTAAGGTCTGTCTCCAGAATCACGCCAAGATTCCTGACTTGATTTTTAGTTGTTTGACCCCTAGAGTCAAGGTATGCATTCACCTTGAAAACTTAATCTTTGTTTCAAAATGCAATGACTTCAGTTTTTTTCCTTCTGTAACTGAAGAAATTTCTGGCACATCCAACTATTCATTTCATCAATACATTCGCAGAGGGAGTCAATGGGGCTGTAGTCATTTGGAGATAAAGCTGGGTAAATCTTGGTATGATCAGCATAGCTGTGATAGACAATTTGGTTCTTTCTCATTATTTGACTTAGTGGAAGCATATACAGAGCGGTGCAAGAATTTACCCTTGTGGGACTCCGCATGTCATGGACGTCCACTTAGACTTAAGCTCTCCAAGACTCACATAATAGCCTCTCCCTTCTAAGTATGACCTGAACCATTTGAGTACCATCCAGGAAAGCCCGATCCAGTTTTCCAGTCTCTCTAGTAGAATGTAATGATCGACAGTGTCAAACGCAGCACTGAGATCTAGCAATACCAGCACCGATATTTTGCCAGAATCACAATTTAAGCGAATATCATTTATTATCTTAATGAGTGCTGTCTCTGTGCTGTGATGCGGTCAAAAACTGGATTGAAAGTTGTCCAGGTATCCATTATAGTTTAAGTATTTGTTCAGCTGATTAAAAACTATTTTTTCTATAATTTTGCCTATAAAAGAAGATTAGATATTGGTCTAAAATTGCTCACAATGGTGTTATCAAGATTGCTCTTTTCAGAAGGGGCTTAACAACTGCTGTTTTCAGGGAGTTTGGAAATGTCCCAGAAAGAAGTGAGGCGTTCACCACTTCTAAAAGATCTGCTTCTAAACAGTTTAGCACACTTTTGAAAAAGATGTGGGAAGTGTGTCAAGATAGCAGGTTGACAATTTTAGGTGCTGCACTATGTCTTCCAGAATTTTGCCATCAATTGCTTTAAAAAGAAACAGAGTATCCTTTTAATATTGTGGCTGAATCTGTCTGACCTCTGCATTACTTGAGGATGTGCTAATCGCCTTCCTGATATTGATGATCTTCTCAGAAAAGAAGGAAGCAAACTCATTGCATTTGCTGTCAGAGAGCATTTCACCGGGAATCTGACTTGGGGAGTTTGTCAGTCTCTCAACAGCAGCAAAAATATTACAGGCACACTGGGTTCCCGCTTGTTCTGTAAACATTTGTGAATGTTGCTGCTAATTATAGCAGGGCCCGACACATATCACTGAGAGCTGCTATCAGTTGTTTTTGGTTCACCTTCAGCAGATGGAGTGTTTGGGCCCTGGCGTTGTGGCAGCGGTTGGAGAGATCTCACAGGAGCAGGGCCCATGGGCCTTGGTGGTTGGGGGGGGCCGTCATTTTTTTGTTGATATCTGATGGCTTGCAGTGAATGAGTTAGAGAGTTTAGTCCCAGCATACACCAATTCCTCCATTTTCTGTGAGAAGCACAGAAGTGGAGATGCTGGAGAGAGGGATAATGTGTTCGGTGAGTGGGGCTGTGTCTCTGGTGTTGCCGGTGGCTGTGATATGTTGTCCAGGCTTCCCAGGTTTTCCCAGGTTTTCCAGAAAGTCGTCCTTCGGTGCTGAATCTTGTAGCTGTTTTGATATGTCACAGTCTGTCTGTGAGGAGCTCTGTGGGCAGGGTTCAGCTGGGATAGTGTCCATCAGCAGTGCTTGTTTTGGCTGCATGGAGTTATCAGTGTCCTTGTGGGATATGTCAACCGCATGATGACTCGGACCCAGGTGTGTGTGTGCTGAATGGATTGACACGCTCTGCCGAAGGATGACAGAGGGAAAAGTAGATATTGTCCTTAAGCACTCTAGCACCAATTTTGTTTGGATTGAGGCCATCCAGTTTAAAAAGTTGTCTATAGCCCCAGAAAAGATTGATGCTTTCAATGAAATTCACACCTTTTATACTGCAAGATCTTAGTAGCCATGTGTTCAGCCCAAGCAACTGTGAAAACATATTTGTTCCTCTTGCTGGGAGTGGTCCACTGATGAACGACTGAACTTTGAGTCTTCAAAGTGTTTCAAAGAGTTCACTGAAGTCCTTCTTAAGGATTTCTGACTGCTCTTTCCGAATATCATTCTTCCCAACATGGATGATGATTTGATTTGAAATCTTGTGCTTCATCAGAATGTTCTGTAGTTCCTTGTTCACAACAGAGACCATTGCTTGAGGAAGGCAGAATGTTGTTGTAGTCCTGCTACTAATGTTTCTGATAATAGAGTCACCCACTATCAGAGTCCTTGGCTCGGCTGCGCTCTGAGCTAAATGCTTTGTTTCAAGAATCACAATCCTTTGTAGATGTTTGCAGCAGTTCATGCAACAAGTAGTTCCAACAGTAGGCATTTTCTCTCTCTTCTGTTTGAATGTAGGCAGTTGTTATCCTGTCTCCGGAATGTAAGCTGCTAGCAGTGGGAGGCAAAGTCTTCTTTTTGTAGTATTATTCCAGTGCCAAAGTTTTTAGTTTTAGAGTTTGTGCCAAAAATCTGTTGTTTGATCACTGTGCTGATCTGCTGAAGTAAAAATCTGAGAAAAATCTGAGAAAAGTACAGAAATAAGAAGCAAAGCGCAGAGCAGTAAGCTAGAACGTCCGAACGGTAGCAAAGCCGGAAGCTAAATATTAGAAATTTGTTAGTGTGTCATGTGAAAGCCAGGTTAAAGAGGTGGGTCTTGCATCTAGATTTATACTGACAAGAGTGTGTCTGCCTCCCGAACAAGACAGGTTGGGTAGGTCAGGTAGGTTATTCCAGAGTTTGGAAGACTAAGTAGGAAAAGGATCTGCCGCCCGCAATTGATTTTGATATTCACGGTATTTTGAAAATGCAGTGGACATGGAGGACCATAGTACAATAATAGCTTGTTCAAATACTGAGGTGCTAAACCATACAGGGATATTATTATAAGTAATAAGCAAGATTTTAAAATCTATACAATGTTTAATAGGGAGCCAGTGCAGTGTTGACAGAACCGGTCTAATATTAGCCATATTATCATACTTCCTGGCTCTAGTAAGAACTCTAGCAGCTGCATTTTGGACTAGTTGAGTTTGTTTATTAAGCGTGCAGAACAACCAATCAATAAAGCATTACAATCATCTAATCTTGAGAGCATGAATTAATGTTTCTGCATTTGATTTTGAGAGCATAGATCATAATTTAGATATATTTTTGAGATGGAAAAATTCAGTTTTACAAATAGTAAAAAATGTGTCTCTCTACGGAAAGATTGCTATCAAATAACAAACCTGGGGTTACTAAATGATAATGGAGAATTGACAGAGCAGCCATCAAGTCTTAGACAGTGTTCTAGGTTATTACATGTATAGTGTTTAGGTCCTATAAATAACACATCAGATTATTATTTTTTTTTTTCAGAATTTAGCAGTAAGAAATTACTCCTCATCCAGGTTTTTATATTGACTATGCATTCCATTAATTTTTCAAATTGGTATGTTTCTCCATTCATCGAAGACATATATAGCTGAGTATCATCAGCATAACAGTGAAAGCTAACACCATGCTTCCTGATGATATCTCCCAAGGGTAACGTAAAGTGTGAAAAGTAATGGCCCTAGAACTGAGCCTTGAGGTACTCCATATTGCACTTGTGATTGATATGATACCTCTTCCTTCACTGCAACGAACTGATGACTGTCAGATAAGTCCTTAAATGCCAGCAAAATTTTCTAGTCTATTCAAGAGAATGTTGTGGTCAATAGTGTCGAATGCAACACTTAGATCCAATAGCACTAATAAAGAGATACAACCATGATCAGATGATAAGAGCAGAACATTTGTAACTTTAAGGAGAATAGCCTCAGTACTGATACAGTCTAAATCTTGACTGGATATCCTCAAAGATACCATTTTTCTCTAAGAAGGAATATAATTGTGAGGATACTATCTTTTCTAGTATCTTGGACAGCAAAGGAAGATTTGAGATTGGTCTGTAATTTCTGTTCTTTGGTGTCTATTTATTTTTTATGAGAGGCTTAATAACAGCCAGTTTGAAGGTTTTGGGGACATATCCTAATGACAATGACAAATTAATAATGGTCAAAAGATAATCTTTGACTTCTGGAAGCACCTCTTTTAGGAGCTTAGATGGAATATACATGTTGTTGGTTTAGATGATTTAACAAGTTCATACAATTCTTCCTCTCCTATTGAGAGATTGAGTGAAACTGTCAGGGGATCTATAGTGCATCTATAGTCTGATGAGATACTGTAGCTGATGGCTCCATGTTAACAATTTTATCTCTAATAGTATCAATCTTGGTAGTAAAGTAGTTCATAAAGTCATGACTGCTGTGCTGTCAACACCTGTTGTTGCTTTATTTTTCGCTAATTTATCCACTGTAATGAATACAGTGGGGTTATGTTTGTTTTCTTCTGAAAGAAACAAAAAATAATCAGATCTAGTAGTTTTTAATGCTTTTCTGTAGCAGTGTTAATTTGGTTAATGAAGACGACGACGAAAAAGGAAGGAGAGTTATGGGGTGCTGCACCAGATGACCTGGCCTCTACAGTCACTGGATCTGAACCCAATCGAGATGGTTAAGGGTGAGCTGGACCATAGACAGAAGGCAAAAGGGCCTGCAAGTGCTTAGCATCTCTCGGGGAACTCCTTCAAGACTGTTGGAAGACCATTTCAGGTCACTACCTCTTGAAGCTCATCAAGAGAATGCCAAGAGTGTGCAAAGCAGTAATCAAAGCAAAAGGTGGCTACTTTGAAGAACCTAGAATATGACATATTTTCATTTTTTTCACAATTTTTTGTTATGTGTATAATTCCACATATAATTCCACATGTGTTAATTCATAGTTTTGATGCCTTCGGTGTGAATCTACAATTTTCATAGTCATGAAAATAAAGAAAACACTTTTAGAATGAGAAGGTGTGTCCAAACTTTTGTTCTGTACTGTACAGTACAGTACAGACCAATAGTTTGACAACATTACTATTTTTAATGTTTTTGAAAGAAGTTTCTTCTGCTCATCAAGCCTACATTTATTTGATCAAAAATACAGAAAAAAATGTAATATTGTGATATATTATTACAATTTAAAATAATTGTTTTAAAATTTATTATACTTTAAATGATCATTTATTCATTCATTATCAAAGTTGGAAACAGTTCTGCTGCTTAATATTTTTTCAGAACATGTGATACTTCTTTAGGATACTTTGATGAATAAAAAGTAAAAAAAAAAGAAGCTATGTTTTTAAAATATAAATAATTTGTAATAACAATATACACTACTGGTCAGTAATTTGGGGTCAGTATTTTTTTTTCAATAAAATCAATACTTTTATTCAGCAAGGATTTGTTAAATTGATAAAAAGTGATAGTAAAGAAAATATATTATTTTTTTTAATAAATGCAGTTCTTTTTAACCTTTTATTCATCAAATATTTTAGACAGCAAAACTGTTTCCAACACTCACAATAAATCAGAATATTAGAATGATTTCTAAATGATCATGTGATAGACTGGATGTTACATGTGAGACTGAAGGCTGGAGTAATGATGCTGAAAATTCAGCTTTGCATCACAGGAATCAATTAGTTTTTAAAAGTATATTCAAACAGAAAACTTTGATTTAAAGTTGTAATAATATTTCACAATATTACTATTTTTTTCTGTATTTTTGATCAAATAAATGCAGGCTTGATGAGCAGAAGAAACTTCTTTCAAAAACATTACAAATAGTAATGTTTACAAGCTTTTGGTCTGTACTGTGTATATATATATATATATATATATATATATATATATATATATATATATATATATATATATATGATATTTTTATAAGTTGCTCCTTTTTCACTTAAAGGGATAGTTCACCCAAAAATGAAAATTGTCATAATTTATTCAAGGTTTTCCAAATTCAAAGGTTAATTGATTTGGTCTAAACAGAAAATAATTAATGATTATTTTAATTTGAAAACTAAACTTTGGTAACTACAGTTTGGCTGACTATAAGTAGTGACTAAAAGTTGACAAAAATGCAATGACTTTTCGTTGACTAAAACTAGACTAAAACTATGAAAGACTCAAATGACTAAAATGTGACTAAGACTATTAAGCAATTTTGTCTCAAGACTAAGACTAAGACTAAATCAAAAATGCCTGCAAAAATTAACACTGTTCTGTAGGATAGTCTACTTTCCCGCCAAGCAATATGAAATACCTCTAGTTTTGTTTTCCTCCAGCTGCGCTCCATTTTCCGGGATGCTCTCTTTAGGGTGCAAGTGTGCTCATTATACTACGGTCTCAGACTGTTTTCAACCGTATCTAAAATGCTAGAAAAGAGAGAGTCCATAGTTTCTGTTACATCATCAAGTTGTTCTAGTTGTTGGATGTACTAAGTAATTGAAATATATCATAAAGATTAGTTATAAAGCAGTCTTTTGTGGTAGAAGTGATGGTTCCACCATACTTGTAACAAGGAGTGGAATATACAGTTTTAACTGTATGAAGTTTACACGAGACTAGATAATGATCTGTGATATCATTGCTTGGCTGCATAATTTCAACACTATCAACATCAATTCCATGTGACAGTATTAAATCTAGAGTATGATTTCGACAATGAGTAGGACCTGGCATGTGTTATCTAACCCCAATAGAGTTTAAAATGTCTATGAATGCTGATCCCACTGCATCTTTTTCATTATCAACATGGATATTAAAATCACCAAGTATTAAAACTTTAAATTTTTGTTGAAGACAGATGAACTCACCTGCTGCCTTTTATGCCTTTTGCTGAGTTTTACAAATCACTGTGTGTAATGTTTTGCAAAAAGGGTGAAGCAGACATTGTGTGTAATGTTGTGCAAATCTGTGGAGGTGTTTTGCTCATTGGAGTAAAATTTAGCTAATTGTGTGGAAATTTAAATTTTAGTGTGTAAACAATCCTAAAAAAACTGTTATGAAAGTTTTTTAAAAAATGACACCTTTTTGAATATTTAAATATATCTAAATATTCTTTTGGATGCGATATAGAAGTCACTTTAATTATAATATTCGTTCCCTACATGAAGAGAGAGTCAGTGGTCCACTGCGAGAGGAAAGTGACTCTCCGGCTGCGCAAAGTGAGTCGCCGGCTGCGTGAGGAAAGTGAGTCGTTCGCTGAGGAAAGTGAGTTGATCGATCGCTGCATGAGGAAAATGAATCGTTCGCTCAACTTTGCTGCGTGAGGAAAGTGAATCGTTCGCTGAAGAAAGTGAGTTGCTCGCTGCCTGAGGAAAGTGAATCGTTCACTCATATTCGCTGCGTGAGGAAAGTGAATCGTTCACTCAACTTCACTGCGTGAGGAAAGGGAGTCGTTCGCTGAGGAAAGTAAGTCGTTCGCTGCGTGAGGAAAGTGAGTTGTTCGCTGAGGAAAGTGAGTCGTTCGCTGCGTGAGGAAAGTGAGTTGTTCGCTGAGGAAAGTGAGTCATTTGCTGATTGGCTTATAAGTAAACAATCCCCCACGTGGGGTGCATTCTTGTGATTGGCTAAAACAAGGTATATATCTGATTGGTTGCAGATCATTACCTGTTTAAAAAAAGGCATTTGTGTGTTAAGCCAAGTCAGGGGAGTCTCAAAATTCACACACAAATGCAGTGAAGTTCACAGACCGCAAGCAGTTTGTAAATCAAGATATATGTGTGTGTGCATCAGAAATACATTTGTGAATCTTGAATGCATTTGTAAATGTTGTTTGCATTTCTGAATTGTGTGTGTATTTCAGAATTTTGCAAGAGGGTCTGGCTGCAGACATATGGGCGAGTGGAGCTCCACTCAAGAGCGGAAATACGTCACCTCCACTTGCGACGCCGCCGCCATGTTGGACCGGGCCACACTTTCCGTAGAATTACGTCCCCTCCACTAATGACATGGCTGCCATGCTGGTCCGGGCAACACTTTCCGTAAAATTACATCACCTCCATGGCGGAGAGTGGAGCTCCATTCAAGAGCGAAAATAAGTCAACTCCACCAAACTTTCGTTTTGTATTATTACTTGTTATATACATGTATAAGGGGTGCTTTGCAAGTTATGTCACCTCTTTGTACGTAATGTTAATGTGTTCTGTACTTTTATCGTTGTTACTTTTACATAGTAGAAATAATAATATACTAATCTTTCACGGTTTATGACAGGACAGCTATTTTTTTTTATCCACCCCCCCCCCCCCCCCCCAGCAATTTGCACTACAGACATCCACAATCCATATTTTTAGAGCTTCTGTGTGACTTTTGGGTTTAGGGAAAACACAAGGAGAGGGTATGATCCAATTGCAAGGTATGATTTATTGAACAAAAAGGGAAATACAAAATAAACAGTCTTGAGAGACAAACAAAACCAAAAGAGGGAACCGGATGAAACGGGAAACTCTGAGGAACGAGAAGGTAAGGGGAAGTCTCGGGAGACGAGAACATGTCACACATAGGGTAAGGACTCCATACAGATGACAGAGAAAGACAGCTATACATAGGGAGACTAATGACAATGGATTGCCAGCACCTGTGCGATTTAATTGGAGTGCAATTACTGTGAAGACAGAACCAGACTAGAGGAATTAAAGTCCCTATGGTGAAGTGCCTAAGGAGAAGTGAGCTCACTATGGAACACCCGGGAAAACAGAGACTGACAGCGTGACATTACCCCCTCCCCTACGGAGCAGCTCTCAGATGCTCCACCTGAAACCCCGGAAAACCCAAACAGAAAAAGAGGTAGGAGGGAGGTGAAGCGGCGCTGGACTAGGGGTAGGGACGGAGGGTCAGAAAACAGGGACAGGAGAACCAGATAGCATGGACAGACTGAGACAAACAACCAGGTGGAATGGAGAGACAAAGACAGGACAACCAGGTAAAATGGAAAAAACAGAGACGGAACAACCAGATGGAATGGAAAGGCAGAGACAGGAAAGTGTAACATAAAATAAGGAGTCCAGGAGGGTGGTGGACCGGCGGAGGATGAAAGGGAGGGACGGAGGGCCAGGTCCAAAGAAGGAGATAAATAGAAAAACAAATGAAAACAAAAACACAAAAACATGGGTACATGGGGGACATTAAGTGATTAGAGGGCCAGCACACCCATGTGGTCAAGGCAGAAGCCCCCCCCAGAGCGGAGCGGAAGACCACCACGTCCTCATGGTCAAGGCCAGAGTCCCCCAGGACGGAGCGGAAGACCACCACGTCCTCGTGGTCAAGGCCTGAGTCTCCCAGGGTGGAGCGGAATATACATATATATATATATATATATTGTACAGTTTAGGTTATATTTGAGTTAGGAAATAGAAAACATTTGTGCAGCAAGAAGTAAAATAAGAGTTTATACAATTAAAATAAAAGAAAATAGGTGTTTATACAGATACTGATTGTAAGAAGTCTATGAAGGGTTGCCAAATATTATAAAAACCTGAGAGATTATCCTTCAACAAATATCTAATTTTTTCCAAATGTACTGAAAAGATCTCGAAGCCACATTTTGTCAGTAGGTATCACTGGCCCTTTCCGTGACATCAGAAGTAACGTTTTTTGCAGTAATAAGAGAGTAGGAAATGAACATTAAATACATCAGACCAATAACTGGTAACTTTAGGGCAAGAAAAAACGTTTGTCACAATTTGATCAAGCGTTCGGAAATAAGTTGTGGAAGCCTATGTATAATTTTGAACTGTATAAGACAATGTCTCTTATTGTTGGAGCAGGAGTGTATATTCAGATAATATTTTTGTGCTAATAAAAACAGACCTATGTGAACAACAGCCTTTTAAAATGCCATAAAATGCATTATATAAAAACAATGAGACAATAATGATTGGTTAATTAATAAAATTGAATAACACTGTTAAAATACAAAATAAACAATTTATGTACATTACATAGGCTATTATTACACATGCCTGCAAAGGGCTCCAAAGACCTGTAACAGGATGATCAAATCCTTGTTTAATATTGACTAAACATTTAATTCAAAAATCCACTTAATATTTAATTTCTGGCCACCTTTTTGTGATAGAAATGCTAGCCTCTATTATTTCTTCAACA
Organism: Carassius auratus; assembly: GCF_003368295.1. Lineage (NCBI taxonomy): Eukaryota > Metazoa > Chordata > Actinopteri > Cypriniformes > Cyprinidae > Carassius > Carassius auratus. The sequence continues at coordinate 27,583,166 of NC_039247.1, forward strand.
AAAACATGTGGACATCACAACCCTTGCAAATACGAATCCTTGTTTTAATTGAAGTAAAATTTTCTTTTGTGTAATTCCTGAATGCTTGAGACTATAATATCAGTCAGACAACTGTATTAGTCAAATCATAGCCATAGGCAACTGTCTAGCTAACATTGTAATTTTTAAACAATAAAATGTAATTACAATTGAGTTATTTACTTTTATATTTTATTAAAGTTCTATTTTAACCCCTATAGTAGTTTTTTTTTTTTAACTTCCATAATAATTTGGAAAGGGGACACAACAATACAATTCTGCTTAGGGCACCCATTTGGCCAGCAGCGGCCCTGCATACATTAACAGTTTCCCTCTGATGGGACACTGCACTTATTCACAAAATAAATTTTTTTGCATTTGCTTTAAAGCCCTACTGGTTATTTAAATGTTTTATTTGTGTGCTGTGCTGACGTGCATTTCTTTTTTTTCAAGCAAACTCAAAGCGTGTGCACAAAAACGAAAAACCCTTCAAACTGTGCCTGATTACTGAACTAAGTTATGTTTTGTGTCGATACTGTCAAAACAAACAAGGTTTATGTATATCCTCAGTAAGTTATGTCTAAAATGAAAGAAACAGATGCATGTCTGTATATTAGATGCGAGCAGGTTTTAAAGAGACAGTACTGAACATGCTGCCACTGTAATTAAAGGGATAATTCACCCTAAAATTCTGTCATTGTTTATTCACTCTCATGTTTTCCCAAACCTACAGTATATTAATTTCTTTCTTGTGCTGCACACGAAAGAAGATATTTTGAAGAAGCTGATAACCAAACAGTTGCTGGTCCACATTAACTTTGATAGTAGGGAAAATACTCTGGAAGTCACTGGGTTCACAGCAACTGTTTTGTGTTCCACCTTCTTCAAATAGACCTTATGTTTAGCAGAAGAAGAAAACTCATTCAGGTTTTAAACCATTTTTGTGTGGGTACTTAAAGATATATAAAAAAAACTAACCTATTTACCATATTTTTCGGACTATAAATCGCACCTAAGTACAAGTTGCATCAGTCCACAAATACGTCATGACGAGGAAAAAAGCATATATAAGTCGCAACAGACTACAGGAGCACAGAACAGCATATAGCACCCTCTCGCGGCTGTAGACGGTAATGTTTTCTCTTGGTTAATTTCTCTTGGTTCATGTCAAATTAATTTTGATAAATAAGTCGCACCTGACTATAAGTCGCAGGACCAGCCAAACTATGAAAAAAAAGTGTGAGTTATAGTCCGGAAAATACGGTAAATTTTTGGGTGAATTATCACTTTAATGTGAATAAAACACCAAATACAAAGAGAAAAATCGCTCAATAATCTTCAATGAAAAACTTTAATACAGTTGCTTTAATAGGAATCAGTGTATATAATGTTTATTTTTATTCGTTCAGTCAATTTTTTGAATGCTCCTCTAAATACTATTGTACCTGAAAATAAAACACTGTTTATTTGTATCTGTATATTATGTGTATTTGTAATGTGTATCTTTGTTATTAAAGAAAAATAGAACAAAGATTAAATAATGACAAAGATTTTTATCATCTCCCACTTTGGCCTAAATATCCGCCATTCTATTTAATATTTCGTTACCTTAATGTTTTGTTTTGTTTTTCTACCATGTGTACCGTAATCATTTCCAACATCATACAACTGCTAGCAAAGCAACATCTGACACGTAAGGTTATTCATTTTATTAAAGCAATTCCTGAAAAGTACCAGGTTTTATCAATCAATCAATCAATCAATCAATCAATCACCTTTATTTATATAGTGCTTTAAACAAAATACATTGCGTCAAAGCACTGAACAACATTAATTTGGAAAACAGTGTCTCAATAATGCAAAATGATAGTTAAAGGCAGTTCATCATTGAATTCAGTGATGTCATCTCTGTTCAGTTAAATAGTGTCTGTTTTAATTTGCAATCAAGTCAATGATATCGCTGTAGATGAAGTGACCCCAACTAAGCAAGCCAGAGGCGACAGCGGCAAGGAACCGAAACTCCATCGGTGACAGATTGGAGAAAAAAACCTTGGGAGAAACCAGGCTCAGTTGGGGGGGTCAGTTCTCCTCTGACCAGACGAAAACCAGTAGTTCAATTCCAGGCTGCAGCAAAGTCAGATTGTGCAGAAGAATCATCTGTTTCCTGTGGTCTTGTCCTGGTAGTCCTCTGAGACAAGGTCTTTACAGGGGATCTGTATCTGGGGCTCTAGTTGTCCTGGTCTCCGCTGTCTTTCAGGTCCTTTCTAGGTGCTGATCCACCATCTGGTCTGGATACGTACTGGATCCGGGTGACTGCAGTGACCCTCTGATCTGGACACAGACTGGATCTCGTGGCCACTGTGACCTCGGAACAAGAGAGAAACAGACAAATATTAGCGTAGATGCCATTCATCTAATGATGTAGAAAGTACGGTGTTATGTGAAGTGTTTCCGGTTCCGGTTTACCTAATTAATGCAGCCTAAAAATCCTTTAACGGATTTGGATATTAAAAGCATATTAGTATGTTATGTGTATGCCAGGTTAAAGAGATGGGACTTTAATCTAGATTTAAACTGCAAGAGTGTGTCTGCCTCCCGAACAATGTTAGGTAGGTTATTCCAGAGTTTAGGCGCCAAATAGGAAAAGGATCTGCCGCCCGCAGTTGATTTTGATATTCTAGGTATTATCAAATTGCCTGAGTTTTGAGAACGTAGCGGACGTAGAGGAGTATAATGTAAAAGGAGCTCATTCAAATACTGAGGTGCTAAACCATTCAGGGCCTTATAAGTAATAAGCAATATTTTAAAATCTATACGATGTTTGATAGGGAGCCAGTGCAGTGTGGACCGGACCGGGCTAATATGGTCATACTTCCTGGTTCTAGTAAGAACTCTTGCTGCTGCATTTTGGACTAGCTGTAGTTTGTTTACCAAGCGTGCAGAACAACCACCCAATAAAGCATTACAATAGTCTAACCTTGAAGTCATAAATGCATGGATTAGCATTTCTGCATTTGACATTGAGAGCATAGGCCGTAATTTAGATATATTTTTGAGATGGAAAAATGCAGTTTTACAAATGCTAGAAACGTGGCTTTCTAAGGAAAGATTGCGATCAAGTAGCACACCTAGGTTCCTAACTGATGACGAAGAATTGACAGAGCAACCATCAAGTCTTAGACAGTGTTCTAGGTTATTACAAGCAGAGTTTTTAGGCCCTATGATTAACACCTCTGTTTTTTCTGAATTTAGCAGTAAGAAATTACTCGTCATCCAATTTTTTATATCGACTATGCATTCCATTAGTTTTTCAAATTGGTGTGTTTCACCAGGCTGCGTGGAAATATAGAGCTGCGTATCATCAGCATAACAGTGAAAGCTAACACCATGTTTCCTGATGATATCTCCCAAGGGTAACATATAAAGCGTGAAGAGTAGCGGCCCTAGAACTGAGCCTTGAGGTACTCCATACTGCACTTGTGATCGATATGATACATCTTCATTCACTGCTACGAACTGATGGCGGTCATATAAGTACGATTTAAACCATGCTAATGCACTTCCACTGATGCCAACAAAGTGTTCAAGTCTATGCAAAAGAATGTTGTGGTCAATTGTGTCAAACGCAGCACTAAGATCCAATAAAACTAATAGAGAGATACACCCACGATCAGATGATAAGAGCAGATCATTTGTAACTCTAAGGAGAGCAGTCTCAGTACTATGATACAGTCTAAATCCTGACTGGAAATCCTCACATATACCATTATTCTCTAAGAAGGAATATAATTGTGAGGATACCACCTTTTCTAGTATCTTGGACAGAAAAGGGAGATTCGAGATTGGTCTATAATTAACAAGTTCTCTGGGGTCAAGTTGATGTAGATGTACCTCTCACCAAAAGAGTTTTAACGTATAAAGCCAGTGATGCAATAAAGGCTTCTTAACTTTTCACTATACAATTCGAGTGCCTTGGAGTTCTAGTTCTTAAATATATACTATCCCATACAACCAAAGAGCACCGAGATTTCATACCCCATGCAGCACTTCTTGATGTATTCAGTGCTTTAAACAAATAGCTTATTTTAGTAGTTAATGATAGTTTAGATGGATAGTTCGACAAAATAAGCCATGAATTTATTCTCCCCATTTATTTTCATACACATGGTGCAAAACCTATTATTGTTACAGGAATCAGGGACAGGAGACTGGAATAACAGGAAAACAAGGTTTATTAGGGCACAATCAGAGGAGCAGGTAAGTGAATGGTGAGGATCAGGTGCTGGAGGTTAAAGTGATGAGTTGATCCGGAGGGTAGTAACACAAGGCGATGGAGGTATATGACACACACACACACACACGATGGAAACAGGAAGACGTTTGAGATCGCTGGAGAGAGGTAAGTAGGGTAAATGGTTAGTCCTTTAAGCAGGTAGGTATTGACCTAGTTGCGAATGAGACCAGACGGTGACTGAGTGTGTGTGTGACTTTTGTAAGAGGGATTGATTGCAGGTGGATGAGGAGCAGGTGGGTGTGTTTAGTATTCTGGTGAGGGTGTGCACTGTGATTGGTTGGTGTTGGAGCCTGGCGTGTCTGTTACACAGTGGTGGACGAAGTACACAAATCAAGTACTTGAGTAAAAGTACAGATACATATGGTAAAATATTACTCCAGTAAAAGTAAAAGTACTCCTTTTTCAATTTTACTCAAGTGAAAGTACAAAAGTACTCAATTTTTTATGTACTTAAGTAAAAAAGTACTGCAAGATAGATGTTTGCAATTTTATATAGGCTACTTAATTTAATTTTATATTAGCAAATTTTTTTATAATCCTACTGCTCAAAATACCTGGGATTTTTTCCAAAATATCCACTATATGGAGTCAAGATATATTTTTGTTGTTGATATGGACTACGCTGATGAGAGTAATGCTCACTGTGAAGCTTACACTGTGATGTACCCTGAGAGAAAACAGAGATGACCATCTGATTTTCACCAGTAAGAAAAAAGTATTTTAAAGTTAGTTGTTTTACAGAACATCAAAGTTACAGTACAGACCAAAAGTTTGGAAAACTCATACAAAGAGTTTTCTTTATTTTCATGACTATGAAGATTGTAGAGTCACACTGAAGGCATCAAGGGCTATTTGAGCAAGAAGGAGAGTGATGGGGTGCTGCGCCAGATGACCGGGGGAAGTTGGACAATAATTAAGACTCTAAAGACTCCATGTTTAATATGAATAAGGGATGATTTATGAAATATCTGTACTGTATTTATAGTTAATGATGACAGATTCACAAACTGAGTTTGTAGTAAACAGAACATGAACACGAGTAGAGCAGCTGATGATACTGCACAGCATGTGCCGGTGTCCTGACATTTTATCCTACCCTGTCAGATTTTCCTACCCGGGTTTTGAGCGATTCTCATTCTCGAGTCAAGAACCGGTTGTATCAGTTTTCAGATCATCAGTACACTGAACCGAAAACCGTTTCTTTCGGACGCGTCCGATTCGAGAACCGAGGAGCTGATGATACTGCGCATTCGTGATTCAGCATGAAGCTGACTTACTCACAGCGCGTCTGAACCGAACTGATTCTTTTGGTGATTGATTCTGAACTGATTTTGTGCTAATGTAATGAGTGCGGGTAAACCGAGGGCTTGAATGAAGGGCAATCTGACGAAACGTAAGTTCATTTAATAACAAATACATCGCAATAGATTATGTATCCGGTGAACTGTTTTTTTTTTTTCAACCGGTTTATTGAATCAAACCGTCCGAAAGAACCGGTTCGAGGAAAAGTATCGAACTTCCCATCACTAATCCAGATTGATATCCAGTGAGTGGTGCGTGTGTTTCGTCTGCAAGCATGAGACTTCTGTCTGCCGGTGTGCAGTAACATGACAGAAGGGGAGACATTCATTAATTTATCATTTCAATTTTATGCTGGTTTTATTGTTACACATGACGTGGACTCGACTGTACTCGGAATATTTTCCGAGTCCAAAATGTTCAAGTCCGTGTCAAGTCCGAGTACAAATTCATCCGAGTGCGTGACAAGTCCGAGTTCATTCAAAATTGGACTCGAGTCCGGACTCGAGTCCGAGTCCAAGTTCGAGTACCCCAACTCTATTAAATAGATCTCTCTTTACAACGGATTTAGTTCCCAAACAACTGACAGTTTTGACCTAAATATGATTTTCAGTTACAATAATTAATCCAAAATTTCGACATTACCTACTTTTAGCAACATCAGACGCACGCGCGCTCACAAGATCTCCCGGTTCTTACTTCTGGTGACTCGCACTAAACGGTTCAATTGAATCAGTGAGTGGTCGACTTCAGAACAGCTGCAATCGGATCATTCTAATTCGTAAACGAATCGTTTGGTGCGATTCGCGATCCGATTTAAAAGTTTCTTTTGAAAAGACTCAGTTCGTTCATGATGAATCAGACACCGCTTCTGAGTGTCGGAGCACGTGATATAGGGAGTAACGATATGTTTTATGAAATGTAGTGAAGTAAAAAGTACGATTTTATGCTTTGGAATGAAGTGAAGTAAAAGTAAAAGTTCCTCAAAATAAAACTACTCCAGTAAAGTACAGATACTTGAAAAATGTACTTAAGTACAGTAACGAAGTAAAGCTACTCTGTTACTGTCCACCACTGCTGTTACAGTACCCCCCTCCCCACAGACCGCTCCTGAGTGGTGGACGTTCTCTTCCCTGAGGAGCAGGTCTGTCAGGGTGGTTGGAATGGAAGGTGTCTAGCAGGTTTGAATCCACAATGTCATTGCGTGGGACCCATGAGCGTTCCTCTGCACCGTATCCTTCCCAGTCCAATAGATACTCAAGTTGTCCATCACAATGCCGGGAGTCCAGGATGTCGTGAAACTTGTAGGCAGCTCCATCGTCAAGGATGAGTGGCAGGGGGGCTTCGGTTACGCCAGGCTCAGTGGAGAGGGACACAGAAGGATGGTGAGGTTTGAGGAGTGACACATGAAATGTGGGGTGGATCTGATACTCAGGGGGAAGGTGCAGTTTGAAGATGACTGGGTTGATCTGCTCTGCGATGGTGAATGTGCCAATGAATCTGGGACTCATTTTGCGTACGGTAGATGCAGGTGGATGTCTCGGGTTGACAGCCAGACCTTCTGTCCTGGTTGGTATGCTGGGGCTTCAGAGCGGCGAACGTCGGCTGTCATCCTGCGTCTACATAGGGCCCATTGTAACTGATGGTGGGCTGCATCCCAGACCCTCTCGCTCTCTTGGATCCAGTAGTCGACAGATGGTATGTCCGAGGGTTCACCTGACCATGGGAAGAGTGGTGGCTGGTAGCCGAGCATGCACTGGAATGGGGTGAGTCCGGAGGAAGGTTGACGTAGGGAGTTCTGTGCATTCTCAGCCCACCCTAGGAACTGGTTCCAAGAATCCTGGTGGCCATGGCAGAAGGTACGGAGGAAGCGGCCGATCTCTTGGATCTTCCTCTCTTACTGCCCATTGGACTGAGGATGGTATCCAGATGACAGGCTGATGCCCACATCTAGGAGGGAATGGAAAGCCCTCCAAACTCGGGAGATGAACTGGGGGCTCTGTCGGAGACAATGTCCTCAGGGATGCCAAAGTATCGGCAGACGTAGTTAAACATCAGTTCGGCAGTCTTCATGGCCGTGGGCAGTCCTTTCAGGGGAATAAGACGTCAAGATTTAGGGAATCTATCAACAATTACGAGAATTCATGTATGATTATCTGAGGGTGGAGGTCAGTGATTAAGTCCACCCCTATGTGCGACCATGGGTGCTTAGGAGCGGGCAGAGGGAGGAGTTTGCCAGATGGTAGGTGACGTGGGCTCTTCAAGATTGCACATTCCTTACATCCCTGCATGTACCTTCTGATGTCAGAAGCCATGTTGGGCCACCAGAAGCGCTCACTTAGTAGAGAGAGGGTTTCATTGACCCCCAGGTGGCCAGTGCCAGGTGATGTGTGAGCCGAGTGGATGAGTGGAGTGCGCAGTGTCCTGGTGATGTACTGCAAGCCAGGTGGATAACACGGCGGGGCGTTGGTGGTGGAATTGGAGGAGGGCAAAGTTTCGGCTGACCAGGTGATGGGGCTGATGATAACCTTGACAAGGAGTATGGTTTCAGGTTCCTCCAGGTTTTCTTCAGGAGTGTAACAGCTTTGACATTTTTGGCCCCTGGCTGGTAGGAGATGGGAAAATTGACACGAGTGAAGAATAGAGCCCAGCGGGCCTGTCTGGGGTTTAACCTCTTGGCTATGTGCAGATATTCAAGGTTTTTATGGTCTGTGAGTACTAGGAAGGGTTGTTTGGCTCCCTCCAGCCAATGCCTCCGCACCTCGAGCGCTAGCTTGATAGCTAGGAGCTCCCGGTTGCTGATGTCGTAGTTGGCCTCCTGCCGGGTTGAGCTTGCGGTAAAAGAAGGCACATGGATGGAGCTGGCTGGGGTTCCCCTGCTGCTGGGAGAGCACCGCTCCTACTCTGGTGGCGGAGGCGTCATCTTCCACGATGAAGGGCCTATAGGGATAGGGATTGACTAGGAGAGGAGCAGTGGTGAAGGCCTCTTTAAGGGAACTGAATGCCTCTCTGGCGGCTGGGGTCCAAGACAGAGACTTGGGCTTGTTTCAGAGAAGACGGGTTGGTGAGTGGGTTGCTAATGGAGCTGTAACCTTGAATCAATCAGCGGTAGAAATTGGCAAAGCCAAGGAAACGCTGGAGTTCTTTTATGGTGGTAGGAGTGGACTAGTTCTGGATGGCGTCCACCTTCCCCTCGTCCATCCGGATGCCACTGTTATCGATGTAATATCCAAGGAACTGCACTGAGGCCTGATGGAAGGAGCCCTTTTCTGCCTTGAGTTACAGCTGGAATGCCCCCAGGCATTGCAGGACCAGCAATGTTCCCCTAGGCTCCAGGAGTAGATGAGGATATCATAGATGTAGATGTGGATGAACTTGTGGAGAAACTCCCGGAGCACCTCATGTTTGAAGTCCTGGAATACGGAGGGGGCGTTGACTAGACCATACAGCATGATAATATACTCATAATGACCAGTAGGGGTGATTAAAAGTTGTCTTCCACTCGTCCCCCTCACGTACCTGGATGAAGTTATAGGCGCTGCAGAGGTCCAACTTGGTGAAGACAGTGGCACCACAGAGATATTCCATATTCCATATTCCTTAGATCTTTAATCTGGGCACTGTCTCAGCCGGAAACAGATCGATGGCACAGTCCCATGACTGGTGTGGGGTTAGCTTGGAGGCCCGCTTGGGGCAGAAAACATCACTAAAGGGGGTGCAACAAGGTGGAATGTTGATCGACTGTCTCTCTACTGGGCTTTAGATGGAGGTGGTACAGACGGGTAGTGGTTTTGGGAGAGGATTGGATGGAACAGGGAATCCAGACAGATAGCCTTGGAAACAGGATTTACCCCACTTCAGGACTTCGCCGGTTTTCCATGAGATGATGGGTTTATGCTGCTCTAACCACGGGCACCCTAGTATCACGTCAGAAGTGGATTCCTCCAAAACCAGCAGATGGATCTGCTCCACATGAAGTAGTCTGATCTGGAGGGTTAGCGGTCCAACACCGTGGCAAATACATCTTCTACTCAACGGTTTACCGGTTATTGAATGGACCTGGTAGGCTGACAGCGTTGTTGTGGTAGTGAATTTGAGCTTGCAGCAGAGGGTCCAAAGTCCAAAACATGTTTGAGCATGAGCATGTTTATTTTCTGCAGTGTGTGCATTTATTTTATTAATTGGTTTATTTGTACAGGCCATCATTCATAGCCTTTGCGAGCTGCAAGACTTGTCTTGGCAGGAGGCTGAAAAGATTTGAGAATTTGACAGAAGAACTGCTCAAGAAATGAAAAATCTCCCCAACAAGAATGTAAAGCATTTATTTTATTTGATGTTATTTAATATGTAATATATACATTATTAACCCAATTTTATTTTCGCCATTTTTCTCTGCATTGTTTACAGCTCGATGACTTGTAGGACCTCATGAAAAAAAAAGTTTGGTGTAAGAAACAGACTCAGAGCACTATAATTTATTGTATGTAAGTATAGAGTTAATGTTCATCCCCTAACTCAATACTAAAGAATGTGATCAATCCTTAATAATTAGAAAAACAATAAATGAATATGAAAATATTTAAGTAACTGAACAATTTCTATTTACAAATACAATTAATAAAATTGTAATTGTGTGTTCTAGCAGTAAATTTAAAACCGGGGAAAGGTTTGAAGTGCTATCACAGTGCTCAATGAGTAAGGGACCAAATAACAATTCCACCACATAAGTTAAAACGTCTGATGTGTTTTATATAAAATGACTTTTAACATTTAAATAGAACACACTGGCAAACCGTAAAGTTTGTATTACTACTGATTTTATTATAGCCCTGAAGTGCAAACATTAATTAGAAAGAATTTTTGAACTTCGTTGTGTACTGTGAGGAAAATTTGCACACGGTTCCTAAAGCAGCCTAGACGATTATTTATTTTAACTAAATAGCCTAAATGCAGAAAAATTACAGTCCTGTGATAAATAATGGATAAATGTCATGACAAGTGACATTCCTGTGTTTGAAATTTATTTATTTTGTGGATAAGTGGATAAGACACACGTCTGTGGTGCGAGAGACCCGGGTTCGAATCCACTGTGAGACACCAATGTGTCCTTGAGCAAGACACTTAACCCCTAGTTGCTCCAGAGGCGTGCAACCTATGGAATATATAGCAATTGTTAGTAGCTTTGGATAAAAGCATCAGCTAAATGAATAAATGTAAATGTATTTGGCCAGCGAAGAAAGTCTTACTGTTGGAGATGCAGCAGGAAGTGTCGCATTTCGCGTCAGCCCCTGATAACTGAGAGAATATATTTTGCAAAATCAGCTAAAGCTGACAAATCATCCTCAATTCCACTCCAAAAACGTTCATATTCCCCTGATATTTTGTGTGGCTTGAATCAGTCTTCATACTCCCGCTGTAATGACCTAAAGCTATTCTCACTGATAGGGGCATAGACAGTAAAAGAAATGGACACAGCGACCCCATTGGATTCAACGGAGACAAGTGAAGTCAATTAGAAGCACGCACTTCCTGGGGGTTGGGTGTACTGCACAGACTCAAACTGAGCTTGATGACGTAGATGTCATGTGAGCAACCTGTCTGACAATTATAAGTCTTTTAATCGCTGTGCCAAGAGAAATCTAAATCACCAACCGAATCTTGCAGAGAAGGCGAGCGTGAACAGGAGCAAATTTTGGTAAGTATTCTGATTAATTATCTCCCTTGACTTTATGCCGCCGCGTCCCCCCCAATTGCCTCATAGACAGTAAAATGGACAGGAATGCTAACAGCAGGTGGGGGTCCGCTAGCCAATGGCGGTGCCCAGGGCTCCTTCAATAAAATATGAAACCCTGCCCCCCTGGATAGGGGTTGGCTCTTCAAATCAAGGCGAAAGTTGATTGGTTGCTCCCACGTGTATCCTGTCCAATGGCATTTTTTTAACTTGATTGACAAATGGTTAAAGCAAAGCATTTGGCAAATGCACTTTTAAAAAGTGATTTTAAAATGTCCATTCAAAATATTTATTAATGTAATCTTTGAAATATGTCTATTCAATTGTCCATTTAAAAAGTGATTTAAAAATATACATTTTTATGATTAAATTATCAAATCAATCAATTGATTCTTCATTTTATTTTAAGTGGAACTCTTGGCCCTCCATAGTAGGCTACATGAAATTTACATTTATAATTTAAATAATTGATTTATATAAATTTACAATTACAAGCATTTGATATATGACACATTTTATTCAGTGTCTATTTAAATTTGCAGCAACTTTTTTCATATACTCTAATCTTTTCAAATAGTCAAATTTTTCCACATAATTAAAGATTCTTTAATCCAACCTCTCCGACAACACTTTCATATGGCATCCTTCCATTCCATATCCGTTTCATTTTCGGAAGGTCCGATGATGGGAATATGCGCATCAATCCATCCAACTATACTTGAAATTCTAAAGGAAATTTTAATTATTGGGTTACTTCCAGAGGTCCGAAACCATAGTTCAAATGAACATTCACAAACAGCGTCGCAAACTTACATGGTAGGAACTACAGCTCTAGACCTGTGGTTAGAGGCATAGTTTTCTGTTAATAAGACATAGACTTAAATTATGCTTTTGGACATCAGCAGCCAAGTTCGCAATGACATAAGGTTTTAATATTAAAGCTGCAGTAGGTAACTTTTGTAAAAATGTATTTTTTACATATTTGTTAAACCTGTCATTATGTCCTGACAGTAGAATATGAGACAGATAATCTGTGAAAAAATCAAGCTCCTCTGGCTCCTCCCAGTGGTGCTATTGCCATTTGCAGAAATACATCTCTCCCGTTAAGAAACAACCAATCAGAGCTGTGGTCTGTAACTTTGTTTGTGTTCAAAATGTAGAAAAATCTATATAATAAGCGAGTATACCATGAATCCATTTTCCAAACCGTGTTTTTAGCTTGTCCTGAATCACTAGGGTGCACCCATAATAAGTGTTTATATTCTGACTATTTTAGATTGCTTCGGGGGTACCGCGGCGGAGTAACTGTGACGGTCACGGAAAGACCGCACATTCAACATGGACTTTAATACACACACATACTCACAAACACACACAGAGACTGTTTAGTGATAAAAGAGTTTATTGTAATTATTGATCAGAGTGAATGGAATACCTGTAAACGATGTGTATTGTTCCCGTGTAGCATTTGTCCCGTGATTTTTAGAGTCCCGGTAGGAAACAATGGCAGGAATTATTGGTTCCGCTTAGGGTGGGAATCTACCATGTATTAATTGAGCGTGGGGGTTTCAGGGGCAACGTGGCCGAGTTGTTGCTGTTATTTCCTGTTTAATGTGAATGATTTAATAACATCAAAGTAGATTTATTAATTAGAACATCATGCCAATATGTTTCTTTTAGACTCTGTATATTTAGGTGAACATGTGTAAAGTGTTGTATGTGAGTTTGTCCCTCCCCATGGGGTAATGGTGCTGGCCACCAGTATAAATGTGAATGACTTTGTAATGGAAGGCAGTCTGTGTTTGTTGCTGCAGTGGAGAGTGTGGCCTGAGGGTTGTAGGTATTGTGTGTAACAACAATGAGTTTTACAGAATAATTAACTCAAATGATATATAGGGAATTTGAATAATTAATCAGGAATATGATTAATTTATATCTCAGATGACAGTTACATTAAATTTGATTGATTATGAAAAATAGCTCAATTGCCTATACCAATAAATAATCACAGGGCACTGTAACTTACTCATTAATATGTCAATATTCCATTCTTCATACCAATTATTGTGATATCTCTTACTGTAAATTACTGCAAATCAAACAGTGGTTTGTCCAGCAAACCACTGTTGACCTATCAATTTTCAATAAAGTTATCACGCCTTATAATTCAAGGAAAAATATTCTCTGGCCATGAAAACATTATCCTATCCTTATGATAAATTTAGTTTCTAAATTTAAAGCTTGTAGCTATAGATCAGACATCTCAGTGACTCATAATGTGAGTGGGGTGGAGTCCAAGCCAATCGTCAGTATATGGGTTTTTAATAATTAAACTAGTAATACATCAAACTACAAATCACACAGAGTAAATATGCGTACGACAATACAAACAGTAAGCTTTATACAAGACATAACGGAATCCAAATAAAAGAGAGAGAGAGAGAGAGAGAGAGAGAGAGAGAGAGAAAATAGAATGAGATCACATAAGGAGCTCAGGTATGGAAATCATAGTCAGTAACTTTTGGAAGCCAACAACGATCAGATCACAGCAACAATTTAAAGCAGCATTTAAATCTCCATAGAGAAAGTGATACTTGCAAAGTGTCCAATGTGCATGAGCTGGACATCGGGGCGCGCTGGATCTTTTGAAACCGGCGTGAGCGTGCTGGAGACCGGCGCACGCTGGAGCACGTGGCCTTTTGTTCTGTCCTCGCGCAGTATTTGAAAGGTTCAACAAACAATGTTCCAGAATTCGTCTTCCTTGCGTGGAGAGGCGAATAGTTGAATAAACTTAGTAAAGAAAAGAAAAGAACAAAAACGAAAACGAAAGCTTCCAAAGGAGCCATTAAAATGGCTTTTTCTCTCAGCCCCTGTGCTGAGGGGGGGCTTGCGCTATGAGCGCGGCCTAAGGCTGTGCGGAAGCAACGTTGGTCGATGCAGGAGGGAAGGGAGTCAGCGTAAGAAGAGAGGAAGAGAGAGGGCGGACCTTGTTCGGTCGTTCTTATGGCTTGAGATGGTCCCCGCCTCTTTTCGCGTTAACAGCCAATGAACGTCCGTGATCTGAAGCGGAGGGAAAAGTTCCTTTGTCTCTGTGGAGACAACCCCCTGGTGATCTAGGGCTTGTCAGATTTCCTCAGGGAAATTTCTAGCAAGTTCGTAATTCCAGATTACATACATTTTTCAGTACTTTGCTCTAGATAAATGGGTCTGTCACAGCATGACGATTACACAGATACTAAACATAATATATATAGATGATCAAAACATGAAGTTACATTCAAATGCAGAATTACACACATTTAAAGATTTGATTAACACATGATAACACTGCAGATAGTCCCAATTTATATGGGAAATTTGTGTATGTTGGAATGTGGTTGGTTTAGTGTCTCCTTTGAGGCTCGCCCACGTGACTCTGGAATTTCTTGTCGTAAATAACTTAAGTCCAGCCAGGCTGGCGCCAGGCCCAGGCATTTAGTGCAAAAAGGGTTTTCATTTGGAAAATCTGAATTAAACACATGAATCGATGATCTGCATATCCGTTACAGTGGGTATTTTGTTTAGTTATTTTGAAATTGACCTTGTTGTTAAGGAAGTTATTTTTGGAAACTTTAGAGAGACCTGTTCCGTTCACATTTCGCACAGCAGCAGGCTCGAGACCGTCGCCTGGAGCAAGAGGCTGACCGACAAGATGCTCGGTGGAGAGCAATGCAGCATCAGTTCTCTCTTCTTCAGGAGGAAGTGCATGTGAGGACGACACCAGATCTACGGCCTGGTAGTGATATTCAGACTGGCCTTTTATCACAACCAACAGTCCAGCGAGTGCCCTACTGTTACGGGATACATCATTCAGCCGACAGATGGAATCACCAGCTGCATCTCCACTGGAAGGCCAAGGCCAGAGTCCATTGAGAATTGAGAGGGAGCCACACCTGCAACGACTGAGTGAGACAGATGACGTAGAGCATTATTTAGCTACTTTTGAACGAATAGCAATGGCGTGTCGGTGGCCAACAACCGACTGGGCAGTTAGGATAGTGCCCCGCTTGTCGGGCAAGGCTAGGGCTGCATATGTATACATGGACATGGTAGACTCACTTGATTATGACAAAGTCAAAGCAGCCATTCTTGCTAAGTATGACATAAATGCAGAGACTTATCGGCTTCAGTTCCGGTCAACAGAAGTGAAGGAGGATGAAACCCCAAAAGAGTTGTATGCCAGACTAAAAGAAAATTATGCCAAGTGGGTGCAGCCACAGCATCATACTAAGGAGGAGATCGGGGAGACAGTCATTTTGGAGCAGTTTTTGCGCATGTTGGCCCCTGATCTGCAAGTATGGATTAAGGAAAGAGGCCCTGTCTCTGCTGCAGAAGCCGCCAACTTAGCAGACACCTTTGTGGCAGCGCGACGCAAGACTCAACCATGGACATTCAAGCGTTGGAAGGGGAGTAAAGATTCCAACAAGTTCCAACACTCCTTCCCCACTACAGTAAGAGCCATCCATGAAGGTAAGTCTGTGAGTGATAAGGTTGGTTCGGCCAAACAAAGCCCTGGTTTGAAATTTGGTGTGAATAGGAGTTTGATATGTTACCATTGTGGACAAGAAGGTCACAAACAGTCAAGGTGCCCTAGTAATGCTTCTACCCAGGTCAATATGTGTACATTTCCAAGATCTAGCGGTGTAGTAACCCCAGTTATATTGCCTTGTGTTGAGGTAGTTCTTAATGGACAAAAGGTTAGAGCACTGGTAGACACAGGAAGTATGCAATCACTGGTGCGTTCAGATTTGGTCTCTGTAGATTTGGGGAGTCACACTTCTATAGCACAGATTTGTTGTGTTCATGGAGAAGAAAGGCAGTACCCCACTGTAGGTGTTCAAGTTAATGTACGCGGGCAGGCTTATATATTGGAGGTAGGTGTAGTGGATGGTTTGCCATATCCAATGATTTTGGGCAGAGACTTGCCTGTTCTAGTAGACCTACTCAGAGATGACAATGAAAGCATGATGGTAAAAGAGTGTAGTGTAGCTTTGACCCGGGCTAAGGCTCAGAAACAAAATGCAGATAGTCAGTCCTTGAGTATGTTACCTTACTTTGGAGTAGATTTGGAAGCTCATCCAGGTAAGTCGAGGAAACCTAAAAGGCAAAAAAGATTAGATAAACTTCGTTTTACTGTGACACATTGTGAGGAACCTAGTGTAGAACAAGAGTTGGCTCCAGTAGACATACCTCAGGGGATTGGATTGTGGCAGCAAGAGGATTCAGTGATTGGTTCGCTATTTAGGCAGGCTCAGGAAGAGGGACAAGATAAGAACTCTACCGCAGGTGGTTTAGGGAATTTGATGTTTGTTAAAGATGGGGTGTTGTATAAGGGGAAGGGGATAGAGGCTCGCATAGTGGTCCCTCAGAAGGCAAAGGATATGGTGCTTGAATTGGGCCATTCTATTCCCTGGGCTGGCCATTTAGGAAGGCAAAAGACTTCAGCTCGGATTAGCCGACATTTTTTCTGGCCAAATATGAATAAAGATGTGGCAGAATTTTGTAGAACGTGTCCTCAGTGTCAGAAGACTTCCGGTAGAGGTCCCCTTAGAGCCCCATTAGAGTCACTTCCCGTAGTTGGTGTGCCTTTTGAACAGTTGGGTATGGATGTGGTAGGGCCATTAGAAACGAAGCAAAACTGGAAATTGCTTTATGCTGGTTATGACAGATTATGCAACAAGGTACCCAGAGGTTTTCCCTCTTAAGACAGTCAAGGCTAGGACCATTGCAATTTGCCTTATGCAGTTGTTCTCCCGAATGGGTTTTCCTAAAACTATCTTGACTGATCAAGGTTCCAACTTCATGTCTAAACTTTTACGACAGGTGTACCGCTTGTTGGGTATTAAGGGCATAAGAACCACACCTTATCACCCACAGGCTGACGGTTTGACAGAGAGGTTTAATCAGACACTTAAACAAATGCTGCGGAAGTATGTGAGTGAATCTGGAGCTGACTGGGATCAGTGGATTCCCTATTTACTATTTGCTTACCGGGAGGTCCCTCAATCTTCTACTGGCTTTTCACCTTTTGAGCTGTTATATGGCCGGGAGGTGCGAGGTCGCTTGGCTCTATTGAAGGAGTGCTGGATGGGAGGCCAGGAGGCTCCAGAGACTCAACATGTCCTTTCTTATGTTCTTCAAATGCGAGAGAGGTTGAAGAGCATGACTCAGCTAGCCCAGTCAAACTTAGCTCAAGCACAACAACGTCAGCGAAAATATTATGATCAAAAGACCAAAGTAAGTAGTTTTGAGACTGGAGAAAGGGTGTTGGTAATGTTACCCAGCGATACCAGCAAACTGCTCGCTAAATGGCAGGGACCTTTTGAAGTGGTCCGTAAGCTTGGACCTACTGCGTATGAGGTTGCCAACTTGAGGAAGAGGTGCTCAAGTCGAGTACTGCATGTTAATTTGCTCAAGAAATGGCATGAGAGACTGCCTCAAGTGGCTGGTGTGTGTTTGATTCGTCAGGTGGAGGATGAAGATGAGGTGGAGGAGCAATATTTACCCCGGCCGGTAGTAGCCACAGTTGACCTCAATCATCTTTCCCCCCTTCAACAGTCACAGCTTCAGAAGATTTGTCGCCCAGGGGTGTGCCAAGAGAAACCTGGACGCACCACACTGATTCATCACAACATCACATTACATGAAGGGGCTGCCAATCGACGGAAGAGCTACCGTATCCCTGAACGGTTATTACCAGCATTGAAGGAAGAGGTGAATCAAATGCTAGCCATTGGTATTATTGAACCTTCTAGCAGTGAGTGGTGTAGCCCTGTAGTCTTAGTTCCAAAAAAAGATGGAACCCTACGCTTTTGTGTGGACTTCAGGTATTTAAATTCAGTTTCCAAATTTGACTCCTACCCTACTCCGCGTATTGATAATTTGATTGACCATCTTGGAAGGGTTAGGTGGCTGACCACACTTGATTTATGCAAAGGCTACTGGCAAGTCCCTTTGAGTGACACTGCAAAAGAGCTGACAGCCTTTAAGACCCCCTGGGGGCTCTTCCATTTTTGTACTATGCCGTTTGGACTGCATGGGGCACCAGCGACATTCCAAAGGTTAATGGACCAAGTGCTAGGTGGGCTGGAAGGATACGCAGCAGCTTATTTGGATGATGTCATTATCTTCAGTTCATCTTGGGAAGAACATCTTGAGTATCTCAAAGTGGTGTTTCATCGTATTCAATCAGCTGGTCTTACTATCAATCCCCGTAAATGTGCCATAGCAAAGAAGGAAACTGAATACCTAGGATATGTTATCGGTGGTGGTGTCATTAGGCCACAGATACAAAAGATACAGGCAATTCAAGACTGTTCCCTGTCCCAATTGAAAACTCAAGTGAGAGCATTCCTGGGTATGGCTGGGTGGTATAGGCGCTTTGTGCCTAATTTTGCGGTTCGAGCAGCACCTTTAACTGATCTGACTTCTTGGCTGGGAGTTCCTCCTTGAAACTGACCACCGGCCACTGCAATGGATGGATCGAATGAGAGACTCAAATGCACGAATCACTCGATGGTATCTATCTATGCAACCTTATCGTTTTATTGTCCAGCATGTTCCAGGAAAGAGTAATGCTACAGCGGACTTTCTTTCTCGCCTGCCGGCTTGAAAATGGGTGGAGGGGAGTGTGACGGTCACGGAAAGACCGCACATTCAACATGGACTTTAATACACACACATACTCACAAACACACACAGAGACTGTTTAGTGATAAAAGAGTTTTTTGCAATTATTGATCAGAGTGAATGGAATACCTGTAAACGATGTGTATTGTTCCCGTGTAGCATTTGTCCCGTGATTTTTAGAGTCCCGGTAGGAAACAGTGGCAGGAATTATTGATTCCGCTTAGGGTGGGAATCTACCATGTATTAATTGAGCGTGGGGGTTTCAGGGGCAACGCGGCCGAGTTGTTGCTGTTATTTCCTGTTTAATGTGAATGATTTAATAACATCAAAGTAGGTTTATTAATTAGAACATCATGCCAATATGTTTCTTTTAGACTCTGTATATTTAGGTGAACATGTGTAAAGTGTTGTATGTGAGTTTGTCCCTCCCCATGGGGTAATGGTGCTGGCCACCAGTATAAATGTGAATGACTTTGTAATGGAAGGGAGTCTGTGTTTGTTGCTGCAGTGGAGAGTGTGGCCTGAGGGTTGTAGGTATTGTGGGTATTTTGTTTAGTTATTTTGAAATTGACCTTGTTGTTAAGGAAGTTATTTTTGGAAACTTTATTTTGCATTTGAAATTAATTTGGATTTTTCTTTTTGGTTAAGACTTTGTTCCTTCTATTTTTTTGTCATGTTTAATTATATTATTGGGCTTGGATGATTGCCCTTTTGTAAGTTTAAATAAATATTTGTTTACATTTCAAAGTTGTGTATTCATACTGCCTCTGTTTAATTTGGCTACAAAATTTGTGGTGCCTATTATTAGGCTGACCATTACAGTAACCCAGTACCTTTGTGATTCTTCATAGACATAAACAGAGAGAAGTAGTTCCGGCTACGATGTTCTTCTGCAAGACGGAAGCAGTTCTGTTTATTAACCGATAGAGTGTCAAAAGTTACAGACTGCAGCTTTAACAGTAGTAAAATGTATATAAAAATACCTTCTTTGTAGCTGACTACGCCACCTATAGTTGAATATAAATAAAAAATAAAGAATCAGGAAAAAAAATAGAACTCACGTTTACACAGGTTCCTTTCTTTTACAGGGATGGATCAGTGGAAAACAACAAAAGATCAGAATAAAACAATTTATTATAATCAATTAAAGAAAAACATGAGAAAAACAAAAGAAAACAACACTAAAAGTTGAAGCCCAAGCTCGAAAGACAGTCTAAGTTCAATTCAGTCTCTGTTGAGCATATGCAGCACTGCTGGCGACCATTAAACTCTCAGATCCCCAGAGAATTGACGTGGCTGGAAAATATAATGGCGGCATACATGGTTTAAACACACAATCCAATCTTCATATAGGTGATAAATGTATTAACTAAAAAACTTATCTTTAAAAGAAATCTGCTGATCCAAAAAGTCACTAATTTAAATAAAATCATCCCATGCAACATGCTGCCCTTTGTTCTGTAATGGGAACTATGTTTATGTTTGTTGTTGGGCCGGCGGATATAAGTTGGGACACACTGTTATGATGTAAGTGCCTGAGTAAAGGAGTTAGACGAAACATCACGAGGAGTCCTGGTCTGTTATTGTGAATATCCAACGTAACACCCTTCACCTCCACAAGCCATCATGACAGTGTGAGCTCGCCTCGCTAGTTACGCAGACCCATCCACAGCCCTTTCCTTACCCCACTGCCAACCCCCCACCCAACCTCCTCCCCTACACAAGGCCTGCAGCCCCACTGTCCAAATCTAGTGTGAGGCTGCCTCTGCTGGTGGCGCAGGCCCTGACGCATGCCTCTTCCCCTCCTTATCTTCTGCTCCCACTCCCGGAGCCGACCTAACCACCCTGACCTAAACATGCCCCTACATGCCCCCCAATTCCCCTCTCTTCCCCTCCTTTACTTCCACTCACGGAGCCGACCCAAGCATAATGGACCCTCAGCAAAAGGTTTTGACGGCTACCTTTCATCCTCCCCTCTTGCATGTGTCACACCCAGGGGCGGCTATGCTTTGACTAAGCCACACCCCTTCTCAACTTCCACCTCGAGGAGGTCCCCAAAGCCAACCCAATGGCCAAACAACACGAGAACAAGTAAGTGATAAAACAATCTTTATTTAAATATTTAAAAATAGCTTGGGGAATAGGGAAAGGGCAATTAAAACTAAACTCTGACTCGGCCCTCCAGATGGGCTATGGCCGGGAAGAGGTCAGGGAGCAAGGGGGCCACGGGGATCCGGGACGTGGGACTCGGGGCCCGGCCAGAGTCTTAGGTATCCGTAGCGCCCTCCTTCTTCCTCCTCTTCGCTGAATACAACTCACGGTAAGTACTGGTTCACACAGTTCGTTCTCGGGGTGCTCACTCTCTTTCTCTTCCTCCACAGGCAACGGCTGGGACGCAAAGGCACAGTTAATTCGGCTTGGTTTTGCTCTCACCTCTTCGCTGATTGCAGCTCACAGTAAGTACTGGTTCACACAGTTCGTTCCTTGGGTGCTCACTCGCTTTCTCTTTCTCCACAGGCAGCGGCGTAAGTACAGGTTTCCTCGGTCTCTCCTCGTGTTACCCACTCTCTCTCCTTTTCTCTCCACAGGTATCAACTTGAGCACAATAGCACAGTTAGTTTGCTTTGAATGGCTCTCACCTCTGGGCTGGACACAGCGTACTGTAAGTACAGGTTTCGCTCTATTTCTCCTCGCGTTATCCACTCTCTCTCCTCCTCTCTACAGGTATCAACTTGGACACAAAACACAGTTACTCTGCTTTGGATGGCTTTCACCTCTTCGCTGATTGCAGCTCACAGTAAGTACTGGTTCACACAGTTCGTTCCTTGGGTGCTCACTCGCTTTCTCTTTCTCCACAGGCAGCGGCGTAAGTACAGGTTTCCTCGGTCGCTCCTCGTGTTACCCACTCTTTCTCCTTTTCTCTCCACAGGTATCAACTTGGGCACAATAGCACAGTTAGTTTGCTTTGAATGGCTCTCACCTCTGGGCTGGACACAGCGTACTGTAAGTACAGGTTTCGCTCTATTTCTCCTCGCGTTATCCACTCTCTCTCCTCCTCTCTACAGGTATCAACTTGGACACAAAACACAGTTACTCTGCTTTGGATGGCTTTCACCTCTGGGCTGGACACAACGTACTGTAAGTACAGGGTTCGCTCTATTCCTCCTCGTGTTATTCACTCTCTCTCCTTTTCTCTCCACAGGTATCAACTTGGGCACAATAGCACAGTTAGTTTGCTTTGAATGACTCTCACCTCTGGGCTGAACACAGCGTACTGTAAGTACAGGTTTCCTCTGTTTCTCCTTGTGTTACTCACTCTCTTTTTCCTTTTCTCTCCACAGGTATCAGATTGGACACAAAGCACAGTTAGTTTGCTTTGAATAGCTCCCACCTCTGGGCTGAACACAGCGTACCGTGCTATCTCCGGAGATCTGAAGCACGCTCACAACATATACTGTACTGAACTAGGCTAGAACCAGCAGTCTCCTTGTCCTCCCGCGACGGAGTGCGTGAAGGCGGGGGTTTATCTGACAGGACACAAGGCAATACACAGCAACCCACAGCAATATACAGAACCACGTCAAAATTTTAGGTTTTCACAGCACGAAGACTCACCCACCACACTCAGTGTACGAAAAGGACACCCGTCTTCCTTCACTTCGCTTGGTTCGGATCTGGCGATGGAATATGCGGCCTAGCTAGTGATGTCGTCGTTGTGACTACTTCAATAAGTATTCCTTCGGCTCTCCCACCACGCTATATTAGGGGTAGGGCCGCCCTCCTCCTCCTGGGGAGATCTACACAACGCCAGGTCAATATACAGGGCACTTTCGGCTTGCTCTTAGTACTCACATCAATGCCGCTTCCAATCCCCTTTTTCACGTCGTCTCAATTCGCCGTATAATCCGTTCACTTCTCAACCTTTAAGGTTCGCGATGTCTTCACAATCATACAATTCCAGCCTGAGGGAGAGAGAGAGTTAGACAGCCACCAGCAGCGCACCAAGACGGGCACGACACAGTGCTTCACACACACCAGAAAGAGCTCCCAGACTGTGAAATAACTTGGCCTTAAGTACTGCCTTGTCCAGCGTATCCTCCAATCACCAACCGCTGTCCCTAACTAGGCACAGGTGCATCGAATTCCCTGATTTTCCCTCTTACGGCGCTACCGGACGTTCCGGTGTTCTGTTTTTCCGGTCCGGGCGGAAACACTTCCGGGCGGAACCAAACTTCCCGAATTTTGGTTCCGCCCCTAAAGATCGTCACCTTGTGACATCCTCCCCCGCCAATCCGTTCTAGTCCCTAGAACGTCCTCGGGCTGTCCACTCACCATAGCGGGCAGGGGGTCGGCCTCGGTTCTCTCGCTGGGATCGTCTCACTGGTGAATCGGGCTCAGCTTGTTCAGGGGCTGCTTCTGGTTCTCTCGGGGCGATCGGGGGTGGTGCCACCACGGGTCTCCCTGGTACCACAGCCCAACCTTCAATCCAGGGGGCCGCTGGTACAGGTTCCGTGGGGACTTCTTCCACGGCTTCAGGGTAGTTAGGGCATGGGCGAATCATGTTCCGGTGCACCACACGGTCGGGGCCTGACTTCCCTTCTGGCCGGATGGTATAGACCGGCTGTCCCGGCCTCTGCTGCCGGCAGACTACATAAGGGGTGGCCTCCCAACGGTCACTCAGTTTCCCCTTCCCCTGCCGCCGATTATCTCTCACCAACACCCTCTCTCCTGGCAGTAGAGGGGCTTCTCTAGCAGTCCGATCATACAACCGCTTACTTTTCTCTCCTGCCGTCTGTATCCTTTTCGACACCTGCTCGTAGGCGAAATGCAAGCGCTGGTGATGGCGCCCCACCCACTCCGTTACACTTGCTTCCTCTTGGTCGGCTGTCACTCCTAGGACCAGGTCAGTAGGCATTCGTATGTGTCTGCCAAACATCAGGTACGTGGGGGCGTAACCCGTAGTACTATGTAAACTGTTGTTATAGGCCTGTAGGAGGTTTGGCAATGCACTCACCCAATCGTCCTGCCGTTGTTGGTCCAAGGTCCCCAGCAGCCCCAATAGGGTCTGATTGAATCTCTCGCAGCCGCCGTTCCCCTGAGGATGATACGAAGTGGTGTGAGTTTTCGTGCAACCGTACAACTGGCATAGTTCTCTAATTACCCTGGACTCAAAGTTGGCTCCTTGATCGGAGTGCAGAAACTCCGGGCATCCGAACGTCTGGAAGACGGCCCGCCATAAAACTGTAGCGGTGGTGGTTGCAGTCTGGTCGAGGGTGGGGATAGCCCAAGCGTACTTTGTGAACAAATCCGTTATTACCAAGATGTTCTGGTAGCGATCTCGTGGTCGGCCCAGTGTCAAGAAGTCCATAGCCATGATATGAAGGGGGGCCTTCGCATGGATGGGTACCATTGGCGCTCGGACCTCCCGTCTGGACTTAAACAATATGCATCTCGGGCAAGCTTGAATTAGGGCGTGCACCGATGCCTCTAGCCCGGGCCAAAAGAAGAATCTCCTAAGCAGGGACACGGTCCTCTCCTGTCCCTGGTGCCCCAACTGGTTGTGGTACGCCGAAACTAACGCCGTTACCTCATCTGCGGGTACCACGATCTGGCGTACTTCTTCGCCCAACTTCGGGTCACTGACCCTTCTGCACAGAATGCCATCTCTCAGCTCCAGCCTGTCCCATTGCCCCAGCAGCCTCCTCCCAGTATCCGTCTGGGCTAACCTCTCCGCTGGCGTCAGCCGTCGGCCCTGTTCCAGCCATTCTCTTACCAGCCGCACATCTTGATCCCTGGCCTGTCTCTCCCTCCACCGACGGGGATCCCATCCCCAGTTCTCAGGCACGGCCTCTTGTCTGCTGCCTGGTGCCTCTACTGCTCCTACCATATAGCCCTCCTCCGGGCTGGCCCCTCCAGGGCTTTCCGCTTCGGGCAGCCTTGAGAGGACGTCCGCGTTCGTGTGTTCACGCCCTGGTCGGTACTGTAGTTGATAGTCAAAGTTGGCCAGTTGGGCCACCCACCGCTGCTCCACGGCTCCCAGCTTCGCCGTCTGTAAGTGTACTAATGGGTTATTGTCTGTAATGATCGTCACCTTGGCACCCCAGAGGTAGTCTTTAAATTTCTCACTTAGGGCCCACTTCAATGCCAGCAGCTCCAATTTGAAAGAACTATAGTTCGCATCGTTCCTCTCGGCTGGGTGGAGGCTCCGGCTGGCGTACGCGATGACCCTCTCGACTCCGTCCTGCCGTTGAGCCAACACCGCTCCCAGCCCGAGATTGCTGGCATCTGTATACAGAAGGAATGGTTTTGTGAAATCTGCGTATGCCAAGATAGGGGCCTGTAGCAGCTCCTGCTTCAATGTCTGGAACGCCGACTCACAATTTGCATCCCAGTCTACGTTGGGCGAACCCCGGCCCCGGTTACGACCTGTGCCGACCAGCAACTGATTAAGGGGTTTAGCAATTTTTGAAAAGTCCTTTATGAAACGCCTATAGTATCCCACAAATCCTAAAAAGGATCGCACTTGCCTCACTGTCCTCGGGGCCTTCCAGTCTTTCACGGCCGATACCTTTCCAGGATCTACGGACACTCCAGCCGCACTGACCACATGGCCCAAAAAGTTGACTTCTCTCCGTAGTAAGTGACACTTATTGGGCTGTAGTTTCAATCCGTACTTCTCCATGGCCCGAAAGACTTCCTCGAGGTGCCTCAGGTGTGAATCAAAATCTGGGGAGTAAACAATCACATCATCCAGGTAAACTAATACTGACTCCATTAACTGACCTCCCAAGCACCGCTGCATCAGCCGCTGGAAGGTGGCCGGAGCGTTACAGAGCCCGAAAGGCATCCGGTCCCATTCAAATAGTCCAAACGGGGTTGTAAAGGCAGTCTTCTCCCGGTCTGCTTCGGCCACCTGCACCTGCCAGTAGCCACTGGCCAAATCTAGGGTAGAGTACCATGCCGACTGCGTGAGGCTGGCAAGCGAATCTTCGATCCGCGGCAAAGGGAAAGCGTCTTTCTTAGTCACGAGGTTCAGCTTACGGTAGTCCACGCAGAATCTCCAAGCCCCCGTCTTCTTTTGCACCAGCACTATGGGGGCCGCCCACGGGCTGCTGCTTTCCCTGACAACTCCTTGCTTCAGCATGCCTTGCAGGAGTGTACGTACCTCGGTATACAAAGTGGGCGGAATTGGGCGATACCTCTCCCGGCTGGGCCCTGCATCCCCGGTAGGTATATGATGTTGTACCACCTGGGTGCATCCGTAGTCTTCATCGTGGGTGGCGAACACATGCTGCCATCTCCGAAGGAGGGCCTGTAACTTCTGTGTCTGTGCTTGTTCTAAATCCTCCCCTTGTAATGACTCACCCGCCAGGTGGCTCGGCACACTCCTCTCCATACCACCCCATGGGGTGTCTACTTGTGTCAGGGCCACCTCGATGACAGTGGGGCACACCTGACGAAAACTAATATCCCTCTCTTCCCTTACTTGGTGGGGTGTAACCGTTGTCAGACGGGCTAATCATTGGTGCCGATGTAGTTGCACCGCGTATGGGTGTACATTCCATATCCTCACGGGGACTCTCCCCCGCCGGACCGTCGCTAGTCCTCGTGCCACTTCCACTTGTGGACAATCCACATGGGGCTCCACCAGCACCCACTCTTCTGGGCCCGCTCTTCGGGGCGGTACTCGCGCCCACACAACAGCCTCACTTTTTGCGGGGACAGACAAAGCAAAACGACACATCACTCTTCCTACCTCTTCCTGTTCTCTGCGGACTTGGCTCATTTGCACCCTTCGACAGTCAGCTACCACACACTCCCACTTGGGCCTCTCTGCAGGTGGTATCTTCGATACGGGCCTAGCCCGAAATAGCTCTTCCCAGCAATCAGCGAGGACATTCATGCCCAACAGGGCTCGATGTGCACCCAGACAATGGTCTTGCACGATAATCACACCTTTCTGGGGGACCATCACTCCGTGAACCTCTAGGTCCGTCAATCGGTAGCCAATATATGGGATGTCGAGGCCGTTTGCGCCCTTCAGAGTAAGCCAGGGGGCCTCCGCCCCTGGTGCCCCTTGTTTCCCAAACACTTCTTCGGATAAACTCTCAGCAAATAACGTCACTTGGGAGCCTGTGTCTACCAGGCATTGAATCTCCTTGCCGCACACTCTCACCTTCGCCACGGGGCTACGCCCAATCATCTGGCTCCTAGAGCCATATCCTCTTCCAGGGTCTTCTCGAGGGGTCCCGGCCCACAGTGGCCGGCCGACCTAAAAACCCCCTTCTGACGCCCTGCGGGGCCCACACTGGCGGCTATAGTGACCTGGTTTGCCACAGCGGTTGCAGATGGGTCGCCCTTGCTCGTCCCATTCAAAACGGGGCCGATTAAAGTGGTTCGGGCGCCTGAACGGCTCTCGGCCTCCCTCTGAGTACACTCGGTCTCGGGGCGCCGGCCGTGGTTCCTCCCGCGCCCGTCCTTGGCGCAATTCTCCTACGAGGGCTTTAGACAGTTCAGACATCTGATCGCGGACATCTTTCAAAAGTTCAGCCTTCAGTGCTTGCTTCCAGTCAGGGCCTCCGGGTTGTGCTGGTGCTACTTCACTGACGGCCGCACACACTGGGGGACCACTCACCTCAGTCTCATCACCTTCCAGGGCCAGTGCCTCTTTCTTCAGATCTTCGAACGTAAGACCCGGGTCCCTTCGAAACTGGATACGTAGGCTCTGTCTCACCGGACCCTCCTTCAGCCCCAGAAGAAACTGGTCCCGCAATAGAGTCTCTCCATCTCCCAACCCGTGGTCCTGACGGGTCTGTAGTCGGGCGAATTGCTCTCGCAACCTCAGGGCGAAAGCTCTAATCGGTTGACGGGGGCCCTGCTTACAATTGAAGAACTGGGAGCGAAGGACAGCTACGGGGGTGTGGTCACCATACTGTTCAGTGAGGAACTGGAACACGGTTTGGGCGTTGGCTCTAACGGCTTCGGGGGCGGCATGCACCTCTCGCCGCGCTTCTCCATCCAGGGAGTTTAACACAAATTGAAGCCGCTGGGCTGCACTAAGGCCCTGTAGGTCGGCCAGGTACTCTAGTTGGGCCTTCCATTCAGACAATCGTACCTCGGATTCTGTCCCCCCATACTTTTGGATCCAGGGGCTCCCCATAAAAACGGGCATAGCACGGGGTTGGGCTGAAGGCCCCGCGTCGTCGGTCATTGGACGACCTTGGTTACTCAACTCGAGGTGGAAACCCTGCCGACTACGCCAAATCTGTCACACCCAGGGGCGGCTATGCTTTGACTAAGCCACACCCCTTCTCAACTTCCACCTCGAGGAGGTCCCCAAAGCCAACCCAATGGCCAAACAACACGAGAACAAGTAAGTGATAAAACAATCTTTATTTAAATATTTAAAAATAGCTTGGGGAATAGGGAAAGGGCAATTAAAACTAAACTCTGACTCGGCCCTCCAGATGGGCTATGGCCGGGAAGAGGTCAGGGAGCAAGGGGGCCACGGGGATCCGGGGCGTGGGACTCGGGGCCCGGCCAGAGTCTTAGGTATCCGTAGCGCCCTCCTTCTTCCTCCTCTTCGCTGAATACAACTCACGGTAAGTACTGGTTCACACAGTTCGTTCTCGGGGTGCTCATTCTCTTTCTCTTCCTCCACAGGCAACGGCTGGCACGCAAAGGCACAGTTAATTCGGCTTGGTTTTGCTCTCACCTCTTCGCTGATTGCAGCTCACAGTAAGTACTGGTTCACACAGTTCGTTCCTTGGGTGCTCACTCGCTTTCTCTTTCTCCACAGGCAGCGGCGTAAGTACAGGTTTCCTCGGTCTCTCCTCGTGTTACCCACTCTCTCTCCTTTTCTCTCCACAGGTATCAACTTGAGCACAATAGCACAGTTAGTTTGCTTTGAATGGCTCTCACCTCTGGGCTGGACACAGCGTACTGTAAGTACAGGTTTCGCTCTATTTCTCCTCGCGTTATCCACTCTCTCTCCTCCTCTCTACAGGTATCAACTTGGACACAAAACACAGTTACTCTGCTTTGGATGGCTTTCACCTCTTCGCTGATTGCAGCTCACAGTAAGTACTGGTTCACACAGTTCGTTCCTTGGGTGCTCACTCGCTTTCTCTTTCTCCACAGGCAGCGGCGTAAGTACAGGTTTCCTCGGTCGCTCCTCGTGTTACCCACTCTTTCTCCTTTTCTCTCCACAGGTATCAACTTGGGCACAATAGCACAGTTAGTTTGTTTTGAATGGCTCTCACCTCTGGGCTGGACACAGCGTACTGTAAGTACAGGTTTCGCTCTATTTCTCCTCGCGTTATCCACTCTCTCTCCTCCTCTCTACAGGTATCAACTTGGACACAAAACACAGTTACTCTGCTTTGGATGGCTTTCACCTCTGGGCTGGACACAACGTACTGTAAGTACAGGGTTCGCTCTATTCCTCCTCGTGTTATTCACTCTCTCTCCTTTTCTCTCCACAGGTATCAACTTGGGCACAATAGCACAGTTAGTTTGCTTTGAATGACTCTCACCTCTGGGCTGAACACAGCGTACTGTAAGTACAGGTTTCCTCTGTTTCTCCTTGTGTTACTCACTCTCTTTTTCCTTTTCTCTCCACAGGTATCAGATTGGACACAAAGCACAGTTAGTTTGCTTTGAATAGCTCCCACCTCTGGGCTGAACACAGCGTACCGTGCTATCTCCGGAGATCTGAAGCACGCTCACAACATATACTGTACTGAACTAGGCTAGAACCAGCAGTCTCCTTGTCCTCCCGCGACGGAGTGCGTGAAGGCGGGGGTTTATCTGACAGGACACACGGCAATACACAGCAACCCACAGCAATATACAGCACCACGTCAAAATTTTAGGTTTTCACAGCACGAAGACTCACCCACCACACCACAAAAGGACACCCGTCTTCCTTCACTTCGCTTGGTTCGGATCTGGCGATGGAATATGCGGCCTAGCTAGTGATGTCGTCATTGTGACTACTTCAATAAGTATTCCTTCGGCTCTCCCACCACGCTATATTAGGGGTAGGGCCGCCCTCCTCCTCCTGGGGAGATCTACACAACGCCAGGTCAATATACAGGGCACTTTCGGCTTGCTCTTAGTACTCACATCAATGCCGCTTCCAATCCCCTTTTTCACGTCGTCTCAATTCGCCGTATAATCCGTTCACTTCTCAACCTTTAAGGTTCGCGATGTCTTCACAATCATACAATTCCAGCCTGAGGGAGAGAGAGAGTTAGACAGCCACCAGCAGCGCACCAAGACGGGCATGACACAGTGCTTCACACACACCAGAAAGAGCTCCCAGACTGTGAAATAACTTGGCCTTAAGTACTGCCTTGTCCAGCGTATCCTCCAATCACCAACCGCTGTCCCTAACTAGGCACAGGTGCATCGAATTCCCTGATTTTCCCTCTTACGGCGCTACCGGACGTTCCGGTGTTCTGTTTTTCCGGTCCGGGCGGAAACACTTCCGGGCGGAATTTTGGTTCCGCCCCTAAAGATCGTCACCTTGTGACACATGCTCACTCTTCTTTCTGTCTTTTTTTCAGCCACACCCCTACCCATCCTTCCGAACGCCCTTGGCTTGGATCCACCCCCCATTTGCCAGCAGCATCAGGACTCATTTTGTCAGGTGCGGACATAGACCTTTTTTTTCCTTTTGTCACCAATTTCACCTTCATCTGTAGATCGCCAAATTAACTGTATCACCCTAAAAAACACAGTACACAATCCATCACGTATTGTATCAATTCCCAAATTCATGATCGCTTTCATCCGTTACACAGAAGTCATTTGCTCATTTTTTCCATGCAGGAGACTATCTCGCGATATCTAGCCATTTCAGCCCTGCCATATGGAGGATCTCACTTTTACACCTAGCACAGATTATTTTATGCCAAATGCACCATCCATGGGGCCAGTTAATCCAGTGTCCTTACTGGAGGCTTTGGACACTGAACTCCACAATAGAGTTTTTTAGGCTGCCGTAACATCGCCCATTCCGACACAGTATGCTACTTCATCAGCCCGTTTATCTGTATTTCCTCACTGCAGCTGCAGTGTCTGTTAACGCAGGAGGCTTTATCACACTTTCCCTCTGCCACAGCAGTGGCTGCTTCGGCAGGAACCACATTCTCTTTTTCAGACAGTGCAGCTGTGGCCGCTTCCGCAGAAGCCACATTTTCTTTTTTAGATGATGCAGCAGTGCCGTTTCCGCAGAAGCCACATTCTCTTTTCAGACACTGCAGCAGTGCTGCTTCCGCCGAAGCCACATTCTCTTTTTTAGATGATGCAGCAGTGCCACTTCCGCAGAAGCCACATTCTCTTTTTCAGACACTGCAGCAGTGCCGTTTCCGCAGAAGCCACGTTCTCTTTTTCAGAAACTGCAGCAGTGCCGCTTCCGCAGAAGCCACATTCTCTTTTTCAGACAGCACAGCAGTGCCACTTACGCAGAAGCCACATTCTCTTTTTTAGATGATGCAGCAGTGCTACTTACGCAGAAGCTACATGCTCTTTTTCAGACACCGCAGCAGTGCCGCTTCCGCAGAAGCCCCATTCTCTTTTTCAGACACCTCAGCAGGGCCGCTTCCGCAGAAGCCACATTCTCTTTTTCAGACACCGCAGCAGTGCCGCTTCCGCAGAAGCCACATTCTCTTTTTTAGATGATGCAGAAGTGCCACTTCCGCAGAAGCCACATTCTCTTGTTCAGACACTGCAGCAGTGCCACTTACGCAAAAGCTACATTCTCTTTTTCAGATATCGCCGCGGTGCTTCTACTCCAGGCGACATCCAGCATCCCATCAGCCATAAGCTCTGCAGTGTTTGGGGGGTTATCAAGCCCCACTCACGCTGCTCTCCCACGCTAATTGCATTTTTGGGGGGAGCGCTATGTGTTCGTGCCGATGCCGAGTTTGGAGACCTCTCCCTGGACAGCACACCGAATATGCATACTATTCTTCTTGCTTTATTATCTGCAAGGTGAACTCATGAAGTGATGTTTTATTAACAAATTTCAGGAGGAGCACGCGCAGGTAATCAACGTCACCATTTCACTATCAGTAACCGCACCATCTATCCAACCACCTCGAGAGAGAACCTCACGCAGATAATCAACTCCGTCAATTCACTATCAGTAATCACATCATCTATCCAACCACCACAAGAGAAAACCACTACAAATAATCATAGCAGTCTTGCCTTCATTCTCTCTAGTCTTTCTGCATCCCTCCACTACCAATCCAGGGGGGATTTGCTCGGTGTTCAGGCTGATGCCAAGCTTGGAGCCCTCTCCCTGGGCAAGGGGGAATGCCCCAGGTTTGGGAAGAATTACAGAGCTCGGAACTCTCTTCGGACACAGCACATCAAATACTATTCTTCTGGCTCTATTTTCCGCAAAGCAAACTCGTGAATTAATATTTGGGTGAAGTGTTGAAATAACATGTAACAAAATTATGTGTTTAAAGAGAATAAAAAGTAATATAAAAAATTGATGGGTCCTGTCTGTTTTTTTATTAATTCCAGTGATGATGCTCTACCAGTGGTGTAATCTAACAAAGTAATAATACTTTGTTACAGAGTATTTTTGGGGAGTATCTTTACTTGAGTTTTTATATTTCAGCCTACTTTTACTTTCACTCCACTACATTTCCTAATTAAAATGTATACTTTTACACCGATACATTTTCATGAAGCATATTCATTACTTACTACAAAACAGAAGTCAGAAGAACACAGACTGCAGGAATGCTGGATGACGAATCAGTGTTCTGGCATTTCCAATTTAGACTCATGCTCATGTGCAAACAAGTGCATGCACAACCGCGGATTAATCATTTTCCATTCAAGTGGAGTCTGGGGTGTGCGATACATCATCGTCTGTGATAATTTGGTAAGTGTTGTTGTAATTATGTGCAATCTGACATTATCAAGTAAGCTTGCACATTGATTTATTAGTCTATTAAAACTTAAAATTCCAGGCATTCTAAATTGTATTCCTCAAAAAATGCTTCTGTAAGCTTTTTATATTTATATCATTTAACATAGTTGACTTAATCTATATCACACAAAAGATATCGATATATAATTTTGCCAATGAATGAATTGCCAATTTGCCAATAAGATCACAGCACTGTTTTGCATCTCTGAGCAATGGAAGATGTTTACTTATAGAATAAATCTGCTTTTTGTAGAAATCACTTGAATAAAGTATTCACTCATTAACACACTCAGATGCTTTGTTTCTGAATGAATCATTCATTGGAATAAATAAGTTGAATCATAATGACTCACTTATTAACAGCCACTGTGACCTACTGGCAGTTTTAATTTTACATTTCAACATTTTTTTTCATGTTTTAAATTATTTCAAATGTTAGTATTTAACTGATTATGTTAAAAACAAAGCATTAGGCTTATTTATGCATCTGTAACTGCAGTTTAAATGCATCCATGTCCCCTCTGAGATAAACTGTAAATACATCTAAATGTTATTTCAGATGCAGATTACATTTACTAGCACCCCTTATGTTCACATTAAGAGTTTCTCCAGCTCCTCAGATCTCCAGATCGAGTGAGAAGGGTATTCCTGCACAACCAGAGGCTACAGTTTCAGGACCGCAACTCTTGGACTGCAGCTTTAGGACCCTAGCTTTTTTGTGACAGCGCCACCTAACGTACTGGATCAACACTAAATAAAGATGGACGACGTGGACAGCAATCAGACGAGAAGGGTATTCCTGCACAACCGGAGGCTGCAGTTTCAAGACCGCAATTCTGGGGCCGCAGCTTCAGGACCCTAGTATTTTTGTGACAGCGCCACCTACTGTACTGGATAAACACTAATTAAAGATGGACGACGTGGACAGCAATCAGACGGTGAGTACCGATATTTAATTAAGTTTTATTTTATAGCATTTAAACGGTGCAAAGTTTACATATTGAGAACTGCTACCTATGAATTAATAAGGGGGTTCCCACCAAATTAAGAATTTGTGAGCTAGTTTTATTAATTACTACGACGTTAATTCGTGGCCATGATTTCAGGTCTACTCCACATACAGTTATACATTGCTATCATGTGTTAGTTTCTGTCATGTTCTGCATGGCCAATATGAAGTGATTTTATGGATTTGATTAGACTCATTGTAGGACAGCTGATTAAAAAAGGCAATAGGGATATTTTCATGATCTCAAAATATTCTCACAAGTAGGCTCTCTCTTTTTCAAGATACATATAACAATCCAAAAAGGGAGATCCCTGCCTGAATTGAAGAGATGCACCACATGCTGCAAGGATGTATATATATATATATATATATATATATATATATATATATATATATATTAGGGCCGGGACTTTAACGCGTTAATTGAGATTAATTAATTGCTCAAAAAATAACGCGTTAACTAAGATTAATTAATTACAGAAAAAAAATTCCCGAATTTTTAATAACTTATTTTTGCACCGCGGAACGTTTCTCACTGGATGAGTTTCGGCGGACCGATTATACTGAAGCACCAACTAGCGTTCGCATATCACCGCAGCAGAACATCGAGCCTCAAGGATCACCTCAACGCAAAACATATAGCAGCTAGCGTGGACTTTACACTTTATGTTGAACTATGTATTATTTTGTTGGTGCAACAGTTTATGTTGAACTCTTTATTGTTTTGGCCAAGGTTATTGAGAGTTGGACTTAGTATGTTATGGCCTCTGAAGCAACAGAGAGATGTTTCCTAATAGTCAGTGTTTCCAATGTTCTGAATGTAATTGACAGTATTGTGTTTTACTTTTAAAAAAAAACACTTTACAGAAGGTTCCAGCACCTATAAGCTTCCTGAATTTCTGAAATGTACTATTTCTAAATTGTTTCTAAATATGCTATTGCTACACTTCATGGCAAAAATTGCACTGGTCTGCTAGACTTGGTTGAACAAAAATAAACAATATTTTGTTGCTTAAGCTTATGTATTCAGTCATTATTCAATGGTATACTATAAATCCATGTGAAAAAAAATTACTTCTCACTGTTCTCAGGTCAAATATTTATCTGTGATTAAAATGCGATTAATTTCGATTAATTAATTACAAAGCCTCTAATTAATTAGATTAATTTTTTTAATCGAGTCCCGACCCTTATATATATATATTCCAGTTGAATATGTTAAACAAATGTTTCTTATTTATCTTTCTCTGTCTCTCGCTCTCTCTTTCTCTAGTGTTGAAGCCTACAGCCATTCTATCCATGCAGAGACTGATGGGAAAGGGAAAAGGGGTTCACTTTGGTGCTGTTGTGGTATTGTCACAAAAATTACATATATATGCATTACAGAACAAAAGTTTGGACACACCTTCTCATTCAAAGAGTTTTCTTTATTTTCATGACTATGAAAATTGTAGATTCACACTGAAGGCATCAAAACTATGAATTAACACATGTGGAATTATATACATAACAAAAAAAGTGTAAAACAACTGAAAATATGTCATATTGTAGGTTCTTCAAAGTAGCCACCTTTTGCTTTGATTACTTTGCACACTCTTGGCATTCTCTTGATGAGCTTCAAGAGGTAGTCACCTGAAATGGTCTTCCAACAGTCTTGAAGGAGTTCCCCGAGAGATGCTTAACACTTGTTGGCCCTTTTGCCTTCAGTCTGCGGTCCAGCTCACCCCTAAACCATCTGGATTGGGTTCAGGTCCGGTGACTGTGGAGGCCAGGTCATCTGGCGCAGCACCCCATCACTCTCCTTCTTGCTCAAATAGCCCTTGATGCCTTCAGTGGGACTCTACAATTTTCATAGTCATGAAAATAAAGAAAACTCTTTGAATGAGAAGGTGTGTCCAAACTTTTGGTCTGTACTGTATATATATACATACATATATGCATATAAATAAACATTCTTGAATCATTCTTGTGTCTTGTCTTCCCTCTCAACACCTTTTAAAATATTGGCTGTAATTTAGTGATTCCATACGCTGATTCCAACTTTAACTTACCTGATAATGAGCTAATTCACCTTAATGAGTTTAATCAATATACTGTATAATTCAAGAGACTAAGACTTTTAAGGTTCTTCATTTTTTACAATTGTTTTAACATTGATATACATCAATTTTACAAAATTGAAATTTCATTTATAATTTGTGTAAATTCATGTTTAAATTTAAAATTGTGACTCAAAGCACACTTAGTATAATTAACCTCTGCTGCATTTTGAATCAAAAATCACATTTAAAAACAAATACTACTGAGATAAATATATTGATGCTATGTACGAAGTAACGTGACTGCAAACTAAACCAACAGGGTACTAGAACTGCGGTCCTGAAACTGCAGCCATCGTTATATCGTCCAGTATGGTGGGGCTGTCACGAGTCCTAGAACCGCGGTCCTAAATCTGTGGTCCTGATTCTGCAGCCTCCGGTTGTGCGGGAACATAGCCTATATTGGATCGAGTGTGGCTAAAATCCACGCCAACGTTAAGGTTTCAGGGTCCAAACAGACACTTTTTTTGTGTTTTGGCAGAGTTGGACTCGGATTACTGCGGGTAAACTAAGGAATTCTTGCCACTCGCCATTCTTAAGTAAAGGATTTGTATGTTGACTGATGCTCTTTTATATGCGCATGACGTCAATATAGTTCGGGCGTTCGTCTGAAACCATTCTGCTGCTCACAATTTAAGGATACTCTGAATCACACGTGCACATGTTTAAGAAATGATCGTAAGATCAAACGTAGGATGGTTTCCATGCAACATTTTATAAAAAAGACCCCTGTACTGCATGAAGTATTATGCATTAACTGATATATCATCTGGTTATTAGCTTCTGGTTGGTTACAACTGGTAATGTACTATAATATATTTTTCACAAAAGAGATATGATATTATAGACTGGTAGCAACTGATTTCAACCTTGCTGAGACCAACTGTCCTGTGAAGTTTATTTTCAACCTGCTTAATAAAAAATAAAAAAATTCCGTGATTTTCAAGCGATCCTGAGGACTTTGATTCTCTGGTTCAGGTGTGTTTGTGAGTTCGAGCTAATCTTTGCAGAACACGGGCTGAAGGTTTTGGATAGAAATGAAAAAGTGTCCTACTGTGTCCACACGATGGCGACATTTACCAACTTTTATAACTATTCAAGTACACAGTTGAAGATTGCCAGTGTGTAAAAAAACTGTAAGAGTAAAACAAAAATTATAAATACATTTTAATCGGTACATTATTTAAAATGTAAAATATACATGATTTAAACCTCACATGATATGTAATCTTACCATAAAATACAGTCAAATCTTGTTTTAGATTAATTTGTGTTATCACGATGCTGTTTTGTCTTTGTTGGTATTACCCTGTGCACTTCCTATATAAAAGTACTGGCCAATTTTTATGGATAGACAACTTATTAGATTTTTAATAGTATAAAGCACCAGGGTTGGTTGTGATAAAGCAGCAGTAAAACAGCAGAGAAGCAGATCCATGTTAGAAAAAACCTACACCAGTCTAGGATGGTTTCTATAACATGGGGCTAGAGCAGCTTCTTTTTCACCAGCAAGCCACTCACTCTATCCATTACTCAGACCATGTATGCAACTTATTTATACCTATTTGTGCAGATATTGTTTTTTAAAGACATATTACAATTAAATTGCAATTAATCAGAGACAACTGTAACTAAAATGGCAGTAATTGTTTTATGAAGAATGGAAAATTGTGCATGAGCTACGTGATCATTACTTTGAGTTTTGTTTGTTCAGTGAATTATCTGTCACAATGGGTGTATTCAGTATCACAGTATCGGATGTGTCACACATTATGCATTAGATTAGACTGACGAAATAAGTATTTATAGGAATTATTATGGGTTACTTATTATTACTTATTTTTACTTATTATTATAAAATGTATGAAACTATTAAAAATATCGTAAAAGCTGAAATACTTAAGTTTTAACAGTCTGAAGAGCTGTAAATTGGAAAATATTATTTTGAATGTTTGAGCACCGTTTTTTTTTTTTTTTTCTTTTTTTTTGAGATTACAAATAACTGACATCTAATTACAAACATGCACAGGTATAGTAAAATAGGACCATTAAATAACATTATTCATTGAATTGCTGGGGATATTGTTATAATGAATTCATGCAAAATAAAATGGTGAAGTAAAATGATTGTACAGTAAAGCTTCGTAATATGATTGTATTGTATTGAGTACATTGTACTGTCCATTAGCCTCTTATGCCATAAATGCATCCTTAAAATTGACAGATAATTGCACACTCCATTTGGGCAGAAAGATGGTACATTTTCCCTGTTCTCCCATGTGCCAATTTCATAGAACTCACCAAAATGTTGTTTTACAGTGTGTTTTATTAGTCTCCATATTTTGACACAAATCAGCACTTTAGATCCCTTGACAGAAATTATAATCTCTTAAGATTATGCAAAGATACAGTAGCTGATGAATAAACCCTTCCCTGAAACACTTTTTTGTTCAGTTTAGTAAATTAACTTGAGATGCGTCCAAACGAACACCAGGAAGAGTTTTACAATTGATTCAGAGAGCTACTACAGCTGTACATGAAATCATCTCATTGAGTGTTGCCTAGTTCAGGTTGAGTGTGATTTCACCATGTACAACATTCCAATCAACCAATCAGAATTGAGAAATAACTTTGCAGGAAATATCTGTTTTAGGCTTACAACCAGAGTTAGGTGCTTCTACACCATTGTTAATCAGCTATCATTCCTCACTGATTTTGGGAATAAATTGGTTGGGTTTTGGTTGTTCAAGGCTGGCTTGTGAAATTGGAGTTGTGTTTCCGCGTTCAAGCCAAATAATGCAAGCCACAACAGCCAACAGAGGGCAGCATATTACAACGAGCAAACGCGTGGTCACACTTTAAACTACTCAGCCAAACATTCTAGGCATGACGGTACATTATATATATATATATATAGTTTGAATATTCGCAAAATAATTTCACTGGAATTTTAAAAGTGAATGCTTCTCCAGGTGGCTTTTCTCCAATATAATCAGCATTTATAGCAAATAACAAGTAACTGATAAAATGCAACTTTGTAACCATTGACCCTCATCAGAGAACTCTCTCTCTCTCTTTCTCTCTCTCTCTTTCTCTCTCTCTCTTTCTCTCTCTCTCTCTCTTTTGAGCATGACAAAGAAGATATTTTAAAAACAGAGGGATTTTCCTGTACGTTTTAAGAATAAGACTGTAATAGCAAACTTGTCGAACTGTTTTAATGACTCTGACCTCTACACACACGCGCGCGGCGGGGGGCGTCAGCCGGTGGGATCGGACCCATTGGTCGGAGGCTCTTTTGGAAGTGAATGGAGAAAAAAAAAACCCAAGGGGACCAGAGAGGCGGAATGTGGGTCCAGTGTGTGATGTGATTGTTAGCAGAAATGTGTCAGCTCCAGCCCCGCGCCCAGGGCCCAGCAGAGCGCGGAGTTGTGAGAGAGGTGAGAGGTGTTGCGGGACGCTGCTGAGCTCGGGCCGCAGAGACACTCAGATATCTTATCACCCCAGCATCCAGCCACGGGAGGGTGGGCTCAACCAACATGCTGAAATGTGTGGCTTCTGCTTGACAGGAGAAGGTACATATACATGAGTGAAAAGTACAGTTAAAGTTTGTTGATGAAGCCTCTATTCTGACTGTAATCCATTAATTCAGGACAGCGTCAAACGGGTTGAGAACCTGTGCAAACATGACCGATGGTTATATTGATCTGAAATGTTAACATGCTGCCTTTATGTTTTCATTTCGTCATGTGAATATTTACTTGAGAACCATGCATTATATGATATTAAATTATAGAATGTTTATGATTAAAAAAAAAATCACATACCTGTCTCGTATCCTGCCCAGACAGTGAATGAAAGAACGCCTTTGTCACTCACTCACTCACACACACACACACACACACACACACACACACACACACACACACACACCTACACGCGCGGTTTATGGTTTATGGGGACTCTCCATAGGCGTAATGGGTTTTATTCTGTACAAACTGTATTTTCTATTGCCCTACCCCAACCCTACACCTAAACCTAACCCTCACAGGAAACTTTGTGCATTTTTGGATTTTCAAAATATCTAATTCTGTATAATTTATAAGCGTTTTGAATTACGGGGACACTAAAAATGTCCTCATAAACCACCTCCTCATTGTAATACCTGCGTCATACCTATGTCATTATACAAATTTGTGTCCTCGTTAACCACATAAACAAACACACACACACACACACACATAATATAAATCCATGGAGAAAGCAAGTGTATTGCCTGAATTAAAGTTGTATTATTTTTATTTTTTGCTATGTTATTAGTAGTAGTAGTAGAAGTAAGCATAATTAATAGGAATATTATATAAGTGTAAATATGTGAATGCAAAGATTTGAGAGACGATATGAAGATGCTATTTTTCCCATGTTTCAAGGTTTTGTGATATGAAAAGAATAACCCGAACAGCTCACATGTTCACACAGATGCACACAGTTGTGTCGGCCGGTCTAGACACTCTCTACAGGAGCATTAAGGTTTGGAATTAAATCAGCTCTTCCCTCCGCTTAGATTTTGCAGTGTTTGTCTCGTTTCTCATATTACTCTTCTGATGTTTAGTTAAAAATTCTTTGTTAAAGTATGTAGATTGAATGTGTTAATGTAGGTTAATGTATTGCATAAAAGTAAAACTGACGTTAACACGGAAAAACTTTACTCAAGATAAAGTAATGCTGAACCAAATTGAATTTATTCTTTTAGGGGGTAAAAAAAAAAACTTTACTGGCCTTACTTAATAGTTGCTTTTTTACTTATTATTACTTATTTTTACTTATTATTATAAAATGTATGAAACTATAAAAAATATCGTAAACCACATTATATAGGCTATATATATATATATATATATATACTGAATTCTTTAATTTCTTTATTCTGAATTCTTTAAATTTAAGGTCAGTGAAACTCTGGTCCTTTTATCTTTGAGGATGAGAAGGGGCAAAGTGACCACTTTTTTCCATGCATTAATGCCTGCATTGTTCAATTTATACAAGTTTGTTGCACCAAATTGTGTATTTTTTCGTGATAAAAATAAAGCGGAGACCACGAGGAATCGCATAGACACAAAAAAAAAAAAAAAAAATACACAAATAAAGCAGACCGTGCACTTTTAACTGTATAATGTAGAGGACACAGCTTTTGTGCCTCAGCGTGATTAAGTAGAGCGTCGAAGTGCATAATCTCGTCAATAATAATAATAATAATAATAATAATAATCATATGTAGTGTTTTGTGTTATTCGCAATATTTAAGAGCTCATACATGCCGTTTTCCGAAAGTTACAACTATATTCGTACAATTGTTGCCATCTGATAAAAAAAAAAAAAAAAAAAAAAAAAAACAGAGAATCACAAAAATACGTCATATTTTGTAATCTTAGCCTATTCAAGCCACAGTAAAATAATGACAAGGCACAACTTCAACAAATAGCATATATGCCTAAACTTAAAGATGTAAAAACTCAAGTGAAAAGTTTTTTTTTGTTT
The DNA here is from genome assembly GCF_003368295.1 of Carassius auratus. Classification (NCBI taxonomy): domain Eukaryota; kingdom Metazoa; phylum Chordata; class Actinopteri; order Cypriniformes; family Cyprinidae; genus Carassius; species Carassius auratus. The sequence goes on from NC_039247.1 coordinate 27,624,776, forward strand.
GTTTGTTTTTTTTTTGTTTTTGTTTTTTTTTTTATGCCGCAAGTAGTCAAGTCTATATTTGCATTTTCACATTGGTTAATTATATTGTGCTAGGCAAGTTGGCAAAAAACTTGTGATGCAGTCTTGCCTTTCCCACACGACGAGATTCAAACTAAATTAAATTCAGATCTCAAAAACAACTGAAAAAAAAAAAACCCTTTTGAAAAAGAATATAAGGATGTTTAAGTGTATAAGCAGGCGGGAAACTTCTAGACAACAAATTTATTATTTTAAATCTGATATATTAAGTTCAAGATTTAATTTGTATTTGTCATTTTATTTCATGTATTTATTTTTATTTTTTTGTAGTATATTTTAAACAAGTTCTTCTTCTGTTTTATATTTAATAGATTAATTTCTTGTTAACTATCCGCTTAAATATCCGCACAAGACGGCTAACTCAGAAGAACTTGCGGAAAGTGTTAACATTTAATTCCTTAATCCAATGTGTATCATACGCATTTATTTCTGCACTGTGTATGAAGGCTACTGAAGCGTTTGAAAATTTCTTCTAGAGCATTCTAGAGATTTTGGACAGCAATCTCCATAATTCAGGCTGCATGATATTTTTCTACTTTTAGCTGTCTTCCTACAGCCTACACTCTTGAAAATGAAGGTGTTTCAAAAGGTCCTTCACAGCCATGCCATAGAAGAACCATTTTTGGTTCCACAAAGAACCATTCAGTCAAAGGTTCTTTAAAGAGCCATCGCTTTCTTGCCTTTTTAAAATCTAAAGAACCTTCTTTCGTTACAAAGAACCTTTTGTGAAGAAGAAAGATTCTTCAGATGTTAAAGGTTCTTTATGGATCCATTCAGACAAAAGGGTTCTTCTGGCATCGTGAAGCACATTTATTTTTAAGAGTGTAGCCACTGGTAATGAGCGCACGAATTGTGCATATAGTCGCACGATGAGAAACATGTACAAATATGTGTGGGTTAAGATCAATAGTGCATATGCCTACGTCTAACAATTTTTACTGCAAACGTTAGGAATGCATATCTTTTAAATTATTTGTATCAGCCGTTTCTTAAGCATTATCAATAAATTGGATTCGCTCATTTGTGTAGAACAAAAAACAATAGTCTACTACAAATCACACTTGTGAAGCAATGTTTGGGACACACCAGCTCATTATATCAGAGGGCTGTTTCTGTCTCGTTATCACTCATTAGAAGATTATCAATCAAATATATGCATGGAAATTATCTGTTTGGATTTTCGTGCTCATGACGGATCTTGAATGACCACAGAGCCGAGGCAGTAGAAATTGCGTCATTATATTATCTCCTGGCGGAACCGTGATTTTAACACAACGGTTCGCACGCTATAGTGTTTGAAGCCCTGGGTTATCATGTGCTATATTTAGTTCCTGTGCTCCTAGATATAGCTATGACTTGAAGACTCTGTCTAGTGGCCTGTGGAGTCCAAGTTTTGATTTTATTACAGGAGATCTATAGTCTGGTATGAAACTGAAATGAGAGGATGTCATTATTTATGAGTTTCCTAACGTCCAAGAAAGAGAACAACACTCAGTTATCTTCACTGTCAGACTCACGTTTGTCTTCAGCGCTACAATCCAACCATTCTTTGAAGAAACAGCCTAATCCAACACCAACCAAACATCAAATAAAAGTCAGTGGATGAACTGGCACGTGTTAAATATTTGACGAGCACGTTCACGTTGTCGTTCACAGCGAGCAGCGTATATTTCTGAAGCCACGGATTTGCAGGCCATGGCAGGTCCGTCTTGTCAAGCCACACAAACACAAACAAACGACACATATAAGGCCTATATGACTTCTCATTACAAACGTTAACGTCCCATCAAATGAAATCCTCTGGGTTTTTGCATGTCATGTATCTGTTTTAGGCTAAGTGCTTTTTTATCTCCATCCTTTAACTAATGGACACCAAAGCTTTCATGCATGTAGGAAATCACAATATTCTCTCTATTTTATTGTTAATTTAAGACACTTTAGTTGTTACATATCTACACACTGTTAAATAAAATAAAAACCTGATTCGATAAAAACAAGCTGTAGACTTACAATAAAACACATGAACACATCACTGCAAATGGTCCCTGATATAACACAAGTAGCCTACATCACGGAGACATCTATTTGACGTCTGCATTTACATCTGCAAGACGATTTTTTTAGAGTGTTTGCTCATGTGCAATATCCGATGTCAAATAGGCGTTAAGAAAATGTCTTTAAGATGTTTATGATTAAGAATGTGTGTAAAACATACAGACGTCTTTCAGATGTTTGTACAATGCACATCTTGCACACGTAGGCTACATGTGCTGCCCCGTGTAGGCTACAATTAGACGACGCGCGCACCTACTGTATTATACCTACAGCTATGTGCGTTTAAAATGTCCCCTCATTCAAGAATGCAGAGCTTCTGAAGGGAGGGTGGGTGGGGGTGATGTGGGGTGCAGTTATACTGTGGGTGGACCGATATTGTCACGGCAGTGCGTGTCCACATCGCAAGCCGACCCATATTACCTACGTGGTTCGTCCCAGCGCTTCCGTTCTCCAGCGCAGCGCACAGGGTTTGACCATTAGAGAAACAGACAGAGAGAAAGAAAGAGAGCGAGGGAGGGAGGAGGAGATCGTGCTTCTTTTCTCGAGGAATACTAGACAGAGCCTACTAAAGGGAAGAAGAAGGGCTGCTGTGCTCTGGAGGCTTGAGAACTGCCATTAGCGCAAGTCCATCACCACCACATGAAGAAAGATTCGCATTTTTAATCGATATATACCTACTCACGTGGACGCTTGCTGGACGAAGATCCTTGCATCAGCGAGGAAATCCATGGGAGCACAGAGCAGAATCTCGTGAGCTACACAATTGGAATATATTTGACATTCAAAGGGAAGTTCGCTATCAAACCGAGAATATTTGAACTGACACGAGCGTTTTGTACCGTTTCAGGGATTTGTAAAACTCTGCCTTGCATCGGAATTTAAGGTAATGTCAGTTTCTTCGGCTTCATCTGATTCATTTAGAGTTGTTGCACTACAGGCCATCTCTACAGACATTGCTTACAGAAAAAAAAAACAAAAAAAACATCGGGATACATAACTGCGACATCTGTGACACATAGTAGCTGTAATTGTGGTAACATCGCGAAATATTAGGCTATTTATCAAACACTTGTACTGGGGATTTGTGCCTGAGTCAAAGAAAGTTCTAATAGAGGCCCGTGCGATGATTTTATTCCTGTCTTTGATAGGAGCATGATGGAAAAGAGTAGGACTAAGAGTTTAAAATGGGCTATCTATATGTTCAGGCATATGCGTTGTGTATCTTTATATTAATGTGATGTATGTGTTTGTGTTCAAAGAAAGTTGTCTTGACCTGGATAATTTATATGAGCAGACAAATTTCAAAATGATAAGCACTGGACTGTTTTTATGGGACCGTATCGAAGTGTAGCCTGTTCATTAATACTGTTTCGAGATTTTGATTAATATCGTAGTAGATTTCGTTTGTTGTTGAAAGTTATCATAAAAGGGTTAGGCCTAGGGTAAGAATTTATGGCATTACAATCAAGGGAGTACGTGTAAATAAAGTAATGCAAAATAGTCTGAAGGGAACTGAAAAACTGAAATGCTTGTTTAAAAAGTAAGTGATGTTTTTCTTCTTTTTCTTCTTCTGTTATTCAGGCCTCGCGGTCGCAGTAGTTCTCAGGCCCTTCTGACATGGCGGACAGCGAAGACACCTTTCGGCTCCAAAACTCTCCGAGTGACACCGAGTCAAAAGAATTGCAAAACAATAGTAAACCAGACAAGCAGAATGGAGCCGTTAGCAAATCTCCGTCATCACAGACAACTTACATTCAACAGGTAACTAGGCTACTACTGTTATTCTTGTGCGTGTGTGTGTGTGTGTGTGTGTGGCTACTTGACCAAAACTTCTAAGATGAAACTTGTACCCAGAAGTGAGCCAAATCTTCCTCTTAATACCTCCTTTGGGGACGTCCTTATTTGTAAAACTATTAAAAATATATATGATAAATATGTTTTTAAAAGTTAGGGTGTGTGTTATGGTATTTATACCTAGCTATATATAAAAGCAACAGAAGTATGTCGGATGTCCAGATTTGGACTGCTAGGTATGAGATGACTGGCAGATCTGAGTCAAGTTGATCAGCCGCTGACCTGAGAATATGAATAACGCTGTGCAGTAATTTCATCAATTACTGTTGATCAGAGAGTTATCAAAGCAAAACATACTTCTTACAGAGGCTACACGAGTGCTATCGAAAAGCATTCAAACATGGACTGACAGAATTATCTAACTAAATATTGCTACTACAAGTAGGCTAATTCCGTGTACACGAACGTGTGTACGAGCTTTTGAAAATCTGGCTCCGCGTAGATGTAAGAATAGTTGACAGTCGCCTAACTAGTACACACACACACACACACACACACACACACACACACACATACATGTATATATATATATATATATATATATATATATATATATATATATATATATATATGATGTCATTCCGTGATGATTCGACAAATATTCGTTAAGTTAAAGCAATCCAATTGTGTGTTTGAGTTTTAGCTTAGTCTACTCAATGATTCACATGAAGTGCTACTAGCATGCTTATGTAGCGTAGTCCTACTAACTTAAACTTTTACTAACTTACTTTTTCAGTTTATTAATAAAAACATATTCTGCGTTTACAGTGATTTACTCTAGTCCAACATTTGGAGTGGCAGCACCGTTATTAATGCTTGAAAAGCTGCTAGTATCTGCATTCGTTGCGTTCATTCTCCATGTCTGCATCTGTCTGTTTAAAGGGAATGGAAGGGATAAAAGTTTACTTGCACGAGCGAGAGTTGTGGACCAAGTTTCATGAAGTGGGAACTGAAATGATCATCACCAAAGCAGGGAGGTAAGACACAAATATTTACAAATGATTCGAAAATGCATTGCATAGCCTATGTAGTTCTCGGATAACCTATATAAAAATAAAAAATAAATAACACAAAGAATAATTATGAATTTATAATTACAATCGTTATAATACTAATTCGCCTATTATTAAAAAATATATAATACTAACTGAACAATATTCATTATAAATGAATCTATTATTTTATATATTTTTCCTACTGCAATGGACATATTAAGATTTTTTTTTTTTTTTTTTCATTTTGATTTTTAACGGCACAGTGTGGTTTGCCTGGGGGTATAGATCAACGTTATTTATATTATTAATTATTATTTATATTATTTAGTATTATTTATATTTTGAATTATTTGTTTTTATTAAGAATGTATTTTGAAAGTTTCAGATTACAACATTTTGCAATGTTAGCAGTAAGATAATTCCAGTAAATATGTAGGCCTCAGAATTAGTTTGACTCCATAATTTAAGATTAGTTTTTATGCGAATTATTATGCATAATTATTATTATTGATGCAGATTTGTCCAATATTGTTAAAGTTATGCACCAAACTTAGGTCTCACTTTAAAACTTAGCTTAACTAAGCATTTATTTATTAGCATCGCACAGCCTACTAACAGCATTGTCTCTGAAATATAGAGTTAAATAGGTTTGTTAGTTGTAGGTCTGTTTTAAGGTTACTTACTAACTGTTAATAAGCTAGCAGCAGTGAGGTGGTTTAGATCTGCACTATTGTTATTCTTCTCTGTTTGCTGAGAAGTGTTAGAAAATATTAGTTAGTTAAAAGTTAGTGTTTCAGAAAGCGTGTAGTCCTCTTTCATTAACAATCAGATGCGGGTTAAAAAATGAAATAAGTGGGCATGAACTCCTCACTACGACTTTTTTGTTGCTTGACATAGGATCAGTGTGAGAGGATAAAAAGATCGAGAAATACCGAGATCATCGCTGGAAATTATGTTGATGTTTAACGTTATAATTGCCTCAATGAGTCCGTATGCAAGATAGTAAACTGTCTCGCAGTTCTTGTCCTGTATTATTCATAATAGTCACATCGCGGCAGCTTTCAAAAACTGGTTTTCTCTCTGCACACACTGCTGGCTTTTGTATCGTTTCCCAGTCAGTGCAGTAAAAAGAAAAAAAATAATAATATAAAAAGAAAAATAAAAACATTACATTACCTACCCTATCGATCTGGATTAATAAAATGAACACACCACGGTTTCTTTTTTTCCTTCTTTCTTGTCTTTCTTGTCCTTGTCTTTTTTTTTTTTTTAATAGGCCTACTTTATTTGTTAAAGTGAACACATTAAAATATGAAAATGGCCCACGGAAAGTAAATTGCTTTTATTGCTTTCTGACACTTTCATAATTTTATTCATCAATATACCATTGTTTTTGTTTCTTGATTTTAAAATGTCCTCTTATAATCTACGCCCACGGTAAAATGAATCTGAATCAAGATTTAGCATTTTAGCATTCATGGAACTAGTAAACTATCTAGCTACTGAAAGTGTAGTCGACTCGCCGATCAATAACTTTGTTTGTGGATTGATCGTCTCCATGAGTACGCTTGAGAATAAATATTATAGGCTGGTTTATAATGATTGATTTAGGCTATATGTGTATTTTAAATGAGTAGCTATAATCTGTTTTCTCCTGTAACAAATCTACAATGAAGTAAAAAAAATAATTGTAGTAGGAGTATGTCAGTATAATTTAATAAAAGCTTAAACACATCTTGTAGACAATCCGTGTTGTAATATTTTCCCATTTTTATCCACAGGCGGATGTTCCCAAGCTTCAAAGTGAAGGTCACCGGCTTGAACCCAAAAACTAAATACATTCTGCTGATGGATGTTGTGCCAGCGGACGACCACCGCTATAAGTTCGCCGATAACAAATGGTTCGTGAGTCAATTGTTTTATTAAGAGACAAAGTTACTAATGCAGGTTATTTATTTGCCTATTTTATTTCTGACATTACTTTTTTTCACTCAAGTAGATGGCTTCTGGAAGACTTTCAAAGTCATTTAAAGCAAACGTTTAAAGTTTTCAGTTGTCCATAGCCACCTTCTAGCACCAAAGAGAACCTTCTCAAATGTTCCTGACAAGACCTGTCAGATCATCAAGATGGTGCAACACATTCATATTAGTCAAATAATACAGTTCGGATCATTCATTCAGAGCAGAGGGACACAGAATAATTAAAGAAAGCAGTGTCCATTAAATTATTCCTAAATTAATTTTTACATTTCAGTTTAAACAATTGAAACTTTAAAATGTTTAAGTTAAGGATGAGAAAAAAATCACTTTCGCATTTCTGTACAGGCAATTCCATCTGCTGCACTACTTGTTTTATTTTCCTTTTTTTTTTTTAGGGTCAGTGGTTTTAAATTGTTGAGGTTATTGAGGGAGGATGTCCACAAGCCAATATCCCTGATAATTACCCATTCAGTGCAAGCTCTGGAACTAATGGCCCTCTTGATTAACCATCATCTTAGCCATTGACCAAATTAACCGGTCTTTGAAAGACATTATGTAGGCTACAATACAGTGATGCATGATGAATGGGAGGTAGTAGGCTGGATCACATTTCTATTGCAATAAAGGAAACATCTTTTAGTTTTAATGAAATTATCCTTGTAATAATTAATGCATGGACAAATAAACAGAATCTAAAACCTGTCACAGTGACTTCCCTAACACAGCAGAGAGCAACATCAATGCTCACTTGACAGAAAAAGATAAAAGTGATATAATATATTTAATGTATTATAGACTACAGCATTTAGGGAAGTCAATGTGTATTTACAATGAAGCAAAGGCATGCATAAATCAGAGAATAAATTGTGTTTAAAATGCTGTGTTTTGCACTACAACTCAGGTCTGTGACAGGGAAAGCAGAGCCTGCGATGCCGGGACGGCTGTACGTGCATCCAGATTCCCCAACCACTGGAGCGCACTGGATGCGCCAACTGGTGTCTTTCCAGAAGCTTAAATTAACAAACAACCACCTTGATCCCTTCGGACATGTGAGTGAATAACTGATTCATGCATCTGCTTTGAAACATTTTGTTTGAATAAACAAATATATTACTGACAAAATAGTGTAGCTACTTGATATCAGCACAAAAAAAAAAAAAAAAAAAACACAGAAATGACAGCAGAGAAAGAGGATTTGAGTTTTAAAGGGTCACACATGTCGATCTGATCAGGTAGTGTTGTGGGTGAATTGTATCGAGGCTCTAGATCAGGATATCCACCCCTGAAGAGGTGCTACTGACAAAAGCCAGAACAGTGTAATGACCGAAACACATCTTAAATCCGGTAATGATAATTGGGACAACAGAAACATGGGCAGACAGCCTCAGACGTGGAAACACTGAATTCAGAGAGAGGAACCGGAGTATTTAATCTGTAGCATCCACTTTCAGCCTAATGCACAGTGAACTAATGTAGACAAGTTTTTTTGCTATTGCAAGCTGAGCTGTTCAATAGTTGCTTTAAAAGTTGCATTTAAAAGAGCAGGAGGTTCAACATTTTTCGGATTTCTGGACACGCCATATCACCTTAAGCGTCAGATTAGAAAACGAAGTTTTGTGTCTGTGTCTGAACAGATGGTGCTTAGATCTCTCATATGCATATCTGTGACTGCAAGCAGTTTGCTGTTTAGCTCTGATCACAAGGTTGAGGTCGATCAGGCTTGTTTTCCTGCCAAACCTCAGCTGGTAGAATGAAATAGGAAACTGGAATGTGAGCCGAGTTGTAAATTTCTGTCCAGAATGCATTTTTGATTGGTTGCAGTGGTTCTTGGCAATGCCCCCTTTTGTGCTGAAATAGTGCCTTGGGATTTATAAATGAAATACGGCTTCTCGACCAAAATAACAATCTGTCGGTTTGTTGTTCCAGGTGGCTGAAATAATTTCAGACCTATTTATAATTACTAGCCTCAGAAACAGGGCTGCAGTAAGAACTTGTTAGGCAATACATAAAACAAGCCAATAGTTGAGAACTCTGTCTTAATTAGGCTCCGATGATGAGATAAAGATGTCTGAAAAGAACTCAGAATAATTTCCATGTGGATAACTTATAAAGCATGCACCCAGTAAAAGCGATAGTTAACTTGCGAGGATGGGAACACAGTTTGAATTTTCCAAGTGAAAGACAGTTTTCGATGGAAGCGAACTACAACTTTGGCTTTGATCATTTTAGTACCATTCATCAAGCGCTCGTAGGCCCACACATTCTTTGTCTCTTGTAGCCATCCAGAAATATTTGAGTCAAAATGGATAACTGTGCTTCAAACTGTTTATATTTGATGACAGAGTGTGATGAGTGATGGACAGAGGTATACAAAGGCTGTTAATCTGCAGTGTTTCAGAGTCGCTGTGATGTCGGCAACATGAAAGAGCGGGGCAACATTCATGGCCCTCAGTGATCGCTCACTATCATGAAAAACTATCATACACTGTAGGGGCAAATGGGACATCAGGGCATCCCCAGATCAGACAAATACTGCATTCCCAGTGGGTGGTCCCACAAAAAAAAAAAAATTCTCATGTCCATACAGTTCTCCAAATATTCTTATATGTCCCACTCAGCTTTTTGCCAAAACTGTGTGCCTGCAATCCTTGTTTAATCTAAGTAGGCCGACAGTGTGTGTGGCTATGTGCCAGGTGCTTCACAAAACTGTGAATTATTTCATTTTGACATCACAGATATTACAGCAATGCATTTTGTCTTTTACTTTCAACAATAAATCATCCTGTGGATCTTGAGCAAAAAGCAATATTCTCCGCTGAGAGCTGTGTTTAAAGTTTACAGTGAGCCCTGCTTTCCAAGTCTCAGTGTTGTGTTGAGCCAAGAGCCGCTCGGAGAGAGAGGACTGATGCCACTGATCAAAGCAGAAACGCTGCAGTTGTTTGGAGAATGCATGCGAGGGGAAAACATGAACATGGAAAATAGGAATGCATGTGTGTGTGTAAACTTGGCATGCTAAGCCAGAATGCATAGTTTAGACAAAATCCACTTAGAGTAGAGTAGCCTACATAACACACACACACACACACACACACACACTTGACAGAAACAACCCACAGAGCCAACAAGAACTTGGACAAAAGTGATTGTAATAATATTCTTCTTAAGACTCATACTCAAGACAAGTGACCACTGCAAAACAGCTACTACAGATCAGTTTTCAGCACTACTGTACAACTTTTGTTTAGACAGCTTTTCAGTCTCGTTTGAACAGTCAATAGCATTTGGAAATAGGTTTTAGAGATGGAGAAAACAGTTTCGCTTGTATTAAAACATGCTAAAGGAGAATAATGGAGACATTGTTTAGTAAAGTGTCTCTAGAAATCCGAGAGTACAATTAGGATTGCCATAGAGCTAATTATTGAAATGGAGAAAGTGTTTAAAAAGTGTTTAAAAACGCAGCTGAAAGCAAGAAGAAAAGAGTTCAGAGAGTTCATAACTTAATAAGTGATGTTATTTCGCAATCATATTAATCAAGCATGGTGTGATCATTTTATATAAAATGTCTAGTATATTTACTGTCTGTAATCGAAAAATATCAATTAAATAATATGCATGTGGATGCGAGGTGTCTGCTTATATTTGCGCTCTATTTCTTGTTTTCAGATTATCCTGAATTCCATGCATAAATATCAACCGAGGATCCACATCGTAAAGGCAGATGAAAATAACGGATTTGGATCCAAAAACACCGCTTTCTGCACTCATGTGTTCCCAGAAACGGCTTTCATTGCAGTCACATCTTACCAAAACCATAAGGTAAGACGATAGACGGGGAAAAATGAGGGACGAGAATTTTAGGTTATCGTGCTGTGATCATTTTTAGCATTTTAAACAACAGATAAAAAAAGACTCGATATTGTGAATATACGAAATTATAGAATTTTTCTTTAATCTGTTCTAGGAAAGTGACAAAAATTCGATTTATAATTACTTTTTGATAGAATGCATGACAACAGCTTGATTTCATTAGGGGCTACGCAGATTTGCCCAAAGATAATTATTTGTGTTGCTAGCAAAATATTATTACTAATTGTAACTGTTAACGAATTTATAATATTCAATAATAAGCATTTATAAATCTATTTATTTACTTTACCTGTGGGTTTTTTCTGAATTCAGAAAAGGGATCAGTTCAAAGGCCAGTTAAGTGATTTTCTTTAAAGCTCGTCTTGCATCAATTGAAAGTCTGCCTTTATTACAGTTAATAATGTAATTCGTTTATTGTTACATATACAAATCAGCGTGAAACAACATCATATTTTACTTAGCCTATAAAAAAAAATTAAGAAAAAAAAGTCCGACATTAGTCAGTTGTTATATTTCTCAGAATATTCAAATTTCGATTTAGTTTTTTAAGTCTACTTCCAACCATGATATTTCTACTTCGTCATCATAAGCTCGTTGATTGAACATGATATAAAAGTGGGAAAAAGTCGTTTGTGTAAAGAACTAAATAAAGAGATAAATGACTGTACGCCTAACAATATGCACAGTGTGTCCTTAATAAATGATTACATTAGGCCTATTTGCTTATTAATAAAGTTCATATGCATGTTTGTGTTTTTGTCCCATTTGTTGCACTTCTGGATAGACAGTTGTTAATGTAACTTTTGTCCAGTTAATAACTCGTTTTTCGCTGCAGTCAAACAGCCCAAATAGTTAAAAGTGCGTATCATATTTGCAAATAAGAATATAAAGATGGACACTTCGTTTCGGGTGAGTCTAACACTCATCTGGATAGCAGGTTTGTGTAATAGGCTATATGATTTGACTGATGTGAGGAAGAACATCGATCTGCCCACATTTAGCAGACTTTATTTTAGATCGCTTTTATGTAGGCTGCCACTATTTATTCATTGAATGCAATTAGAGTAAAACAGCAGGACGGTGATAGATGAGTTTGGCTGAGATGAAGTGCATACGTTGTTGTTTCTTCGTCCTTGCTTTTATCACAAAAATACAAATTCTGTTTTTTAATTAACGGACATGATTAGGTTTCTTAATTATTTACACTGCTAAATTTTTCACCGCTTATTACTTTTACTTGTAACCAATCATGTAACCTTTATTGCACCACCAGTTACAAAAGTTAAAGCATAATTTACTACAGCATATGACACATATTGTTTATTATATATTATTCCTCCTATAGGCTATATACATAACCTGCTGCTGTAGCGTGCGGTCCTTTTTTCCAAGATTTAATAAACCCGCACTTCAGTTAATTGAACTGATCAGTGAAGAAGAAAAAAAAACGGAGCAATAAAGTGAAGAATAATAAGAGGATAGATATAAACTGAATAAATGTAAAGACGAAAACAACAGGTAACTGTAGTGGCCAAACAACTCGAAAGAATTCGCATCAAAGCGCCGTCAAGTCAGGTCGAAAAGGACACTGACATATTTGGAAAAATGTTAGTTTGCACTTTTAAAAGGGGCATCAAATTGTAATACAAAACCACTCCGTTTTGTGAAGTCTGCCAAGCACATGCGTTTATGAGAGCTCAAAGGTGCGTCACAACATGCCATTTTATTATTATATATTTTCTTACAAGGTCTCATCTCAAGTGAGAGCCAAAGTAGTGTCAAAGATCAGGTCCTGTTAGGAAACACACCACAACAGCCAAAAACAAAACCCCTGCAGATACAGTGAGTCTCATTAAAAGACTCGCTCCCTAAAATCACCTCAGACCCGCCAGAAATCTCTCTTTACACTCGCATCATGTCAAATTGCTTTTGTTAATTTAGCAGTGGTACTTGGGATTAACCTTATATACAAACCTTTGCGAACTATATTTTAAAGACTTTTATAATTTAAGTAAATGTCTGTTTTCAGTAACATATAACATATAAAGTTGAAATATTTACAGATTATTACTAATAATAATTTGATCCCTTAACAATCAATGGGATTCAAATATGACTAAAAGTAATTAAAAAATAAAAAATAAAGTTATCATTTAGTAAATTATTAGTTTTAAATAAATGCTGTTTACAAAATACAAAATATTTTACGTTGACCTAACAAATTATATTTCACAGATTTCACAGAAGATGACAGGATTAACATTGATTATTATTAGAAAAACAATTCAGTTTTATGTAAGACAAAAATCTACACCAATCTTTAACCAAACTGACAGATGTCAGTTTCTAAATTCTGGCAGAATAAAAAAAAAAATATAAAAAAAAAAAACACTGCCTGTGTAATTCAAGATTTAATCTTTTCATCATCTGCTGATCAAGCAGAGAAATCCACTAGAATAATTTGTCAGTTTTCACCCAGCGCATCTCATGCTCATTTTTAGACCTTGTGCAATAAAATATTCTATTAGACGTGGTTTCAAAGACAAGACTAAAGGCATTGTTCCAGTGGGTTACCTCATTAACAGAAACTTACAAAGCAATCAGTCGTTCAGTGCAGAACAGTGGTCAGTGCAAACTCACAAATTCATTACTACACAGTAAAAAGGCAGCAAAAGCCAATCATCTATACATCTTCTTTTGAATTTTCTTTTACTCTGGCAGGATGCATCATTTAGAAATAAAACAATGTCCTGTGGGCTCTAAGATGTCATGTTCTCATGTCATTAATAACAAGATATCTGGAGTTCAGATCAGGTTGAGAATCTCATTGTTTGTTTTAAGTGAAAGTAGAGACTACAGCAGTATTTAAACAGTGGATACAGGTGCTGAAGACAAACACTGAAGCAGGGTGACACTAGTGTGTTGGCTGTTTTACAGATCACCCAGCTGAAGATCGAGAACAATCCCTTTGCCAAGGGCTTTCGTGGAAGTGATGATATGGAGCTGCATCGCATGTCAAGAATGCAGAGGTGGGTCTGTGAAAAGTGGCATTTACACGAGCGAGTGCTTGCGTAGAGATGATTATAGTGATAAACAAACCTATCAGCCATCCTAGCAGCTCAGGTTAGGAGCTCCCTCTTTATATAGGTGTACACATAGGCACTCTGAATATACTCACAGCAGGCCTGACAGGAGACCTGACCAGCACTGTCTGATGGGCAGTTAGATTAAAACTAAACAGGGCAGTGCTGATCAATGCACAAACACTCACCCAGCACAGACACAAACCAGAGACCGCTGCTTCCACAAAGGCAGTGCTCTTGACTGAGGGGACACTTGTTATTTGAGTGTTCCTCTTGAAAACCGTCCACTCTCGGAGCTGCTGACTCCCATTTGACTGGCCTTCAACCATGGCAATATCTCTTTTTCAGCTCTGTGTAGCTCCAGAACAGTTGTGATATAGTTGGTCCAGCGGAGGCAAAGACCACATGGCTCGTGTTCTTATTTTCTCCAGATGACTGCAGTATAGAGTGCGGAAAAACACATTTTCAAAGCAGAAAATCTGGTCGTATGGCCCACAGCAGCCAACACAGGCGTTGTCCACTCAAAAATGACAGACTTCATAATACACTAGGAAAAAATGTCAATACTTTTTCCATACCGTAGTTAACTTTGTCTGTTGTTACTTTCAAACAAGCAGAAAAAGAATTGACTAATGTCTCCCATGAGAGCCTTCTATTGAGTTTCCAGATAATGACCTGAAGACTTTCAGACCCAACTAATGCCTGGACGGTTCTCCTACTGAATCGTTTACACAGTGCTGCTATTAACATGACTTTATGCATTCAGCAGAAGGTTTCCTCCAGAGGTGGTGTACAAGCAAGGAAACCGCTATTCGTTAACAAGAAAAGAGTAATACATCATAAAACTACAGAGAGAATAAAGAAACTCCACCATGGTGCTCTGTAGAAGTCAAAGGTCCTGATATCCTATCTGTCCTCCACTGTCAAACACTGAGACGAAGCAGGTCTGGTCTTAGTTAAACTCAGGCCAACTGAAAACCAGGTCAGTGGTTCAAAAGAAATAGCGTAGGAATTAAAGCAAAGTGCCTCTTACAACTTTCATTGATTAATTGGCATGGAAAAGCCCCCGTCGCAGACTGACGGCGAAGAGATTATTCCGGCGCAATGGTGTGTGTGCCGATGGTGGATGTGGTTAGTTACCAATGGAATGGTTTCAAGATCCCTGACTGAAAGACAGCATGTAAATGTATGCCATCACATGGCTCATGAAGTCTGTTCTGTTCCCTAAAGCACCAAGGAGTATCCGGTGGTCCCTCGCAGTACTGTACGTCAGCGGGTTGGCACCAGCCAGAGTCCGTTCGGCAGTGATGTCCAAGGTCTGTCTGCTCCTACCGCCATGAGCTCTCAGTACACCTGTGAGAACGGGGTCACGAGCACATCCCAGGACATGCTTCCTCAATCGAGCTCTTACCCGCTGCCCCATGAACACAGCCAAGACTACCACTGCATTAAGAGGAAAGGTGGGTCCATCATGTCACTTGAAACTTTACCCTTTAGTGTTAATTATCGGATGGGATATTTCTAGACCAGTGGTTCTCAGCCGCACTCCTGGAGCCTGCATGTTACCTTAATCAAACACCCCTGATTCATGTGGGTCAAGTACATGCAAAATCTGTAGTGTTGGGCTCCAGACATGTGGATGAGAACCACTTCTCTAAATGGTGCTGAGTTCATTTCCATTCCATTTTATCTGTGCAGTTGAGGACGACCGTCACTCAGGAGAGCACTCGTACAAGAAGACCTACGTGGAAAGCTCATCTAGTGAGGACGATCACTACTATCGACCTGTTAGCTACTCTCAGTCTCTGGGTCTTAACGGCGCTCCCTACAGGGCCGAGTCTGGCCAGCGGCAAGCGTGCATGTATGCCAGCGCATCGCAATCCACCGAGCCCATGCCCAGCCTGGAAGACATCAGCTGCAACACCTGGGCGGGCGTCTCACCTTACGCCGGCTGCTCGGTGACCACCATGCAGCAGATGGAGCGACTGCCCTACCAGCACTTCTCAGCTCACTTCACCTCAGGAACCCTCGTGTCCAGATTGAGCGGCGTCGCAGGCCATGCCTCACCACAGCTGGGCGACACCCATGCGATGTACCAGGGTCCCATGTCCCATCAGTCGCTGGGCCGCCAGTGTAGTCCGAGTGCGGGAATTCAGTCGCCAACTGCCGGCCTGCAGGGCAACGAGTACTTGTACACTCATAGTATACCCCGCACCCTGTCCCCACACCAGTACCACACCGTGCACAGCGTAAGCATTATGCCTGACTGGAACGAGAGCAGCTAACTGGATTCTCTCAAGAAGCATAAGAGGAGGCAGGGAGCGTTTCTGCATATTTATATTTTTTATATCTACACTGCCTTTGAGAGCTTGCAGCATAAACTTGTATCATAAACAGTTTGAGGCTAGTTCAACTGGCTGAGGCAGCAATGAATGTCTCATTGTTTGAGCAGGACAGTAACATGAGACATGTATTTCCATCATACAGACTGTATATCAGGGACAAAGAACTATTCCCATTCAATGCAAAGACAAATGCACAAGGATTGCAGATTTATTGACAAACCTTTTATTGAAAAAAGAAAAGGATGACATAGTATTTGAAGAACCCAGTCCAGGTTTAAAGTACATTTTTCATTTCATTATCTGAGTTGTTTTAACTTTGTACTTTTAAAGTATGAGGCAATATATTATAGAACAAATGTTTGGGATCTTATGCTTGATGGTTTCTGTAAACCTGTATGGGAATCTGGTCAGTGAGCACCATCGGTCTCTCAATTCACAGCAGATCGGTTTAAGTGCTGGTTTTTAGCTGGTCAAGACAAACACATTTTGGTGGTGCACATTTTGTTCAGGGATGTATTACAAGTTTTTCCCACTTAAATCAGTTTTCACTGATTATTTATGCGTCTTTATGACTCTGAACTACCAGTAGGTCCATGATACAAAAAGACAGTAAAATAATTGGATAAATGAGCACTTTTTACAAAAAATGTTAGCTGGAAATTGTGCAGCAGAGCACATAATACAAATGAACAGTACAAGAGATTGATAGTGTAATAGTACTTATAAGCTAGTTATCATCAGGGCCATACTGGCCCCAGTGTCTCTTTTAGTACACGGATGAGTAACATCTTTCACCAATTTTGCACCAATCACAGTGGGAATAACAAAAACATGTTATTCTAGAACATCTAAGATACAATATCTCATCAAACATTGGTAAGGAGATCTTTATTTTTGGACACTTGTAGTAAGCAGATACTTCCTGTTAATAGTATTTATTTTTCTTGTATTTTAAAACTTTGTTACTTTACCTAAAAGGCCGTTTGCTAGGTTGACTTTTTTCATTACTTTGAGTTTGGTAGACAAGCTTTTTTTTTTAGATGAAAAAGAGAGGGAGGGAAAATGCAGAAAAACATAATCATCAGTCTGGTTTGAAATTTTGAATGCCTACAATTAAATGTCAAAAACATGCAAACATGAATTACTTGGGTGTACATACAACAAAATGTACATAGAAAACAGAATAAATGTTAAATATTCTTCCTTGAATTCTGAGTTTATTTAATGCAACTCTACTGACTGTGGTGTAAATACATGCCGTGATACAATGCCATGCTATAAGCCTGTTAACACTTGACTCCGTGAATAACCTCAATGGATTTGAGGAATGAATTTTCAGACTTGGTAGACCTGAAGATTGCTAGAGTGATAAAACACCATTTAAATAACTGGAAAAAAAACTAATACTAACTATTACATAAAAACAAACATCATAGTGTTATCCTAGAAGGTAAAGCACATCCATTAAAATATGACAATCTTTTTCACTGATGAAGCCTTTTCAAGTGCTTCGTTTTGTTATCTGTTTGGTTGAGGAATGGCTTGCATTATTAGCAGATATTAATGATGGTCTTGACAAATTAGCACTTGTATAGAAAGTCCTTTGGATTAAAGGGGGTTTAACCAACAATTACATCCCTGAGCTGAGGCCTATCTCTAAATCTTCAACATGTCACCCTTAAGAAAACAGTCCATTCTGAGCCAGAATGGAGTTAACCATTGACCTCTAGTGGCAGTCGGTGGATCGCTGAACTGGTAAATGGAAAAAAAATTGGAAAAGTCTGAAAAATGACACATGCATTCAGGACAAAAGACAAATGGGAGCTTGTTTTGATTTGATAAAAATATATAACTTATTTAAATAATAATAATAATAATAATAATAAAAATCTGAAAGAACAAGCCTACAAACATTTTTTTCAATTATTTTTAACTGGAAGTAAAACATTGATTCCACACAAATCAAATGCTAGATTTTCAGTAACGTTACAATAAGGTTTTATATGTTAACATTAGTTAACCACATTAGTTAACATGGACTAATAATGAACCATACTTTGACAGCATTTATGTTAATTTCAACATTTAGAAATAAAATTGCATTAAATACAAATATAAATCAACAGTTGTATTTTTTTACATTAATGTACTATGAACTAACATGAACAAATGATTATATTTTTACTAACATTACCAAAGATCAATGAACACGTAAAAAATGCATTGCTCATTGTTCATGTTAGCTTATACATTTACAGCTTATACTTACACTTATTTTTAAAGTATTCCCAGTTTTTTTTTTGTTTGTTTGTTTGTTTGTTTATAGTGATTCAAGAATTCCAAACAATGATTATGCATATGAAGTTTATAGTTGAGTACAGAATCACAGCTCTCACAACTGTTTATTAGTGTTTTTCAGTCGCTTGCCTCTCTCTGGTTCAGGACAGGTCTTTGGCCGAAACCGGTGACCTTCCCTGCAGACACCTTTGATCTGACTGATGGGGCCTCTCTGGACAACCTGCTCCTACGCATCCAGTCTTATCCCTCGCCGGGACCCTGCGCAACCCCCAACCAGCCGGAGAAATTCATTAACCCTTTAGCCTCCCTGCCTCGTCCCTACTGCTTAACGGCTGATTTATGAGCTCGCCCCCCCACGCATCTTCCGATCAGCCAAACATGCATGTGTGACTCAAGATGGATTATACCGTAGGTTTCTGAGAAATGTTTTGAGACAGGCTATGTTTTTCAAAGGCAGGTTGACTGGACTAGCCGTCAGGGTTTAAGTGGTGAGGGTTAGAGCCATTCATTATGTGATGAGCCTTTGTAGACTTTAATAATCCTAGAGAAGAGAATCAAGAGTCAGAAAGAACAGGAGGAAAAAAAATGCCAATTTATTATTGATAGACTGCCATGAAATAAAAGTCGGCTTATATTTGGCCATGTGAACCTAATGATTAAAAGAATTAACTCTACTTTTTGTTAGTACTATCAACAGCCTAATCAATATGACTGTTCTGTATAGGTCAGTTACATGATAAATCATATTTCAATCATGGTCATGATTTATTAAGCATAATCCTCTCAAATATTTGTCCGCTGGTTATTTATCCTGAAAACATTTCATTTTCCTTTGGTGTTTGTGTAATTTCGTACTGGTGTGCAGAGATATTTGGTACTGGAGCTCTACAGTAACAATGATGATATTCACATAAATATTCTGAAATGTTAATGTGGCCAGCAAACCAAAGATTTACAAATATATACTCTAACTTCCCTATATATATATATATATATATATAGGGAAGTTAGAGTAATGATAAACTATGGCCCTACTCAACCCAGAATCTGTAAAGAAAACAAATCATTGTCAGTGGCCTGAATGAGCAAAGAGAAATAGAAAGAACAAGAGCATTCCAAAGGGGAGAAAAACGAGAGGGGGATTACTTTATTAAGATGTAGTGAAATGCAGCTGACTCGTGACGGATGACTAGTTCAAAAAGGAAGGGTCCGAGAGGCAAATCTGTCTGCCGCAGGAGTCGCACAGCTGCTTTGAAACGTTTGTCTGGGCCAAACTGTAGCAGTCAAAGCCCTTTCATTAGAAACACTGAGAGTCTGACTCCCGACGGCAGCGTAGGATCTCTCTGGAGCTCCACCATGATGAAATATAGCATTTGGAGAATTCTTTGGTTATTTAGTGATTTTGAATCTCTTCCTATTGTTAGTGAGCACAAGCCGAAAACTGGGTCACAGAGAAAGCAAATGAAGTCAGGCCTTCATCAGATAGCATGTTTTCTGGTTCATGTAAAGACGTCTGGTGTATCAGCAGAGACATGCATCACCCTGTTGACGTATAGCATCTGTGCTTGAACGCTGGGGGCTTTCACCACCCAGACCCGGTCTGAAGTGAAAGGAACTGGAGTGTTGAGAGGGTAAGAAACAGTGCGGAGGCCAAAAGATATCAGACCGCTTTCTCACATGAGGCCCTACATGAAACCAAAACAAGACTTCAATGTGAGCTTAAAGGATAAAGGGCCGTCCACACTAATAATGATAACTATAACAATAACTAGATTAGAATCCTCACCAACAGATAATAGTGTTATTTTTATTCCAATTGCTATAAATGCTTTTTAAAGTCTGATGTATTCTAGTTGTCAATGTTTTTATCATTCATTAGCGTTTTTCAATTACTGCAAAAAAATCTCAAACTATAGAGCACTCAGGCTTTCATCCTTACTTCCACAATCACAATGAAGCAACATCGAGTCCATCGATCAAGTCTTCAATCCAGGATGCTCTCACCAAGCCCAGTGATTTATAAGAACAGCCTTGTGAGACTGATGAACAGCCATGGCATTGTTAAAATCATGGGGCCAGATATAACCAGGGGTAAAATCATGGCATTGATGTAAAATGCATTCATATCAGATCGTAATGCATGTCAGAACATCTCCATCTGTCCTTGTCATGGGAAGGCTGGATTGTCCAGTGGGGGTTTGGGAGTCTAATCTGTAACGAGGACTGGAAAATAACTTCCAGCTGTCTAATCATTAGGACTGATAAGGCACCCAATTCCCTTCACCTACAGCCCGTCTGTGGGAAAAGGTAAGAGTCCCACTGGATGGTCTGGTCCACCAAGCCACAGCTCCCTCACCTGCATTTTTTCTCCATATGGAAAGTATTGAGTCTTGTGGAGAGCGGCTGTGTGTTACGCAGAGGGTCTGTGCCGTCTCAGGGTCTATCTTTCTCATTATTTGTTGACAGCATGTAAATGTGTCTGTCAAGCTAAAAACCTTCAAATATTTAAAAGTTTCACTGGATTGATCTCACTTCATGCCCTATGCAAATACACGGGTAAAGTGAGATTTTGCACTTTCACACTGCCATGATGACCCGGGAAATATGCGTGCTTTCACACACAATCAGTAAAGATCCCGTAACAACACGTGACATCAGCGCTAGTCGAAAAACGAAAAACTATGTCGAAAACGCTAGGCATGTTATACTTTCACTGAAGCAAGCAAAGATCTCGGCGTCAGCGCAGAAAGTGAGGAATAAACTGATCTCTGCTTCATTACAGTTTGCACATATTTATTTGTCGCAAACGTTGATCTTTCTTCAAAACAGCCGGTTAAAGAGTCGCACGATAACGCTCATCATCACTTCGACATGGCATTAGATCTGGCTTTTGTTCACACAGCGTTCGTGTTGTTAGTTCATTCAGATCTGTCAGTGAAAAACACAAGGTACTTCTACAGGTGATCTTCATGTTACAAACATTCAGACAGACGGGGAGGGTTTAGTTTAGTTTAGTGGGTATAATTTATGTTTATAGCATGTTTTCCAGTACACAAAGCAGCTTTACAGATACTAGAAACTGTACATAAACAGACAAGGAAAGCAGAACAGTACCTTATGGTATTATTATTATTATTATTATTATTATTATTATTACTTATAGTGTTCCTGTGGCTCAGTTGGTAGAGCATTGCGCAAGGTTGGTGGTTCGATTCCCTGGGAACACATGACAGGTAAAAACTGATAGCCTGAATGCACTGTAAGTTGCTTTGGTAAAAAGCGTCTGCTAAATGCATACATTTAAATTTAATTTTAATTTATGGTGACAGACAGTCACAAGGAAAAGATCCCTAGGATGTTCATGTAGATGAGGAAAAAGCTCTGATGGGAACCCTCATTCTCAAGCTGATACCAGAATTGCATTAACCATAAAATTTCTGTCATTCACCGAATTTAAAAGAACACTTGTAAATTATATTAAGTTTCATCATAAAATAAATCACCTCATATACCATGGTTAGGGGAAGTTGTGGCCTTGTGGTTAGATAGTTTGACTGCTAACTCTATGATTGTAGGTTCGAGTCTCGGGCTGACAATACCATGACTCAGGAGCCCTTGAGCAAGGCACTGAATCCCCAACTGCTCCCTGGGCGCCGCAGCATAAATGGCTGCCCACTGCTCAGTGTGTGTGTGTGTGTGTGTGTGTGTGTGTGTGTGTGTGTGTGTGTGTGTGTGTGTGTATGTGCGCGTGTGTGTGTGTGTGTGTGTGTGTGTGTGTGCGTGCGTGTGTGTGTGTGTGTGTGTGCACGTGCACTTTGGATGGGTTAAATGCAGAGCACGAATTCTGAGTATGGGTCACCATACTTGTCTGTATGTCACATCACTCACTTAAACTTTCACCTGCACTTATGATTTCTTAACAGTAAACCAAAAAGTGAATATAACAATTAAAGGGGCATAAGAAAGATTACATGCATATGCTGCAGTTTCAATTGGAAACCTACAGTAAATGCAAATATGTTTCCAGAAGAAATGCATTTTATCTGGAGCTCTGGGATGATAATTTTTTTGTTCCCAGACTTTATAGTTTGTTATAATTTGCTAACATTAGTTACCATTAATAATGAACAATACTTATACAGCTTTTGTTAATCTTAGTTATAGGGGCCATGAATTGAGAAATCGAATGATCTTTAAGAGGTCTTATACTGTAAAAACTTACTGCAGATTTCATAACTCAAAACCTCCTTGTTCATTAATACAGTGATCTTTGATATGTAATGACTCCTGTCAGTCAAATGTCCTCACAGAATAATTTATTGTTGTTTATTAGTCAGTACATCAAGCTAGTGACTAAACAGTCAACATTGTTCCAACTAGTGTATGCCAAAGTGCTATACATATACAAACAAGAAAACGGACAAATTGACAAGTTGCTTTAGATAAAAGCATGTACCAAATGCATGAAAGAAAAAAAAAATCATGGTGCTAACCAAGGCTATCTGCTCACTGTATTAACAGCGGTCTGAAATCGATGCAGACCTATCCCTCGACACACTGCCAGCTGTTCTTTGAGGAGTATTGATCTCCCTAAATGTAGGGGTCTGGAAGCCTCTTCCTCTGGTGGGAATGACAGTCTGTGGGCTGTCTAAACACACAAGCTCCTGCCGCAGCAAGCCGAACAAGACAGCAAGGAACCTCGGAAGAGGCCGATGTGTGACTTGATGTTATCAATAAAAGCGCCTCCAAATACAGACTGGAGTCACGACCTGCCACTGTCACACAGACTCGCCACAGCAGAGAGCCTCTCTCTAGGATGCCAACACTCAATATCTTGCTGGTAGGTCTGCCCTCTCCATCCATACTGCTCAATGTCTCGCTGTTGTCATTGTTTTGCCGCATGTGTTTTATGCCCTCTGCATTCTAGAAAGTATGCTGGCACTTTTCCTCACTGGCATGAGCATCAAACAAAAATATGAAATGCATGCACAAATTGAAACTGCAATAAAAATAAATAAAAATAAATACCTTAAAAAAGTCTATTGCAAGAGATGGGCAAATCATTTACACTGGCTGTAGAAAATGAAGTCCCACCTTGCATTTGAAAGGCCTTGAGTGCTCTATTTGCTCTAGAACACACATTAGCTGGACTAGTATTTTACCGTTTTGAACTAAGGGAACAACAATTTAGGAAGGACACCCCTGCTTTGATGGTTTGCTAACACTTTATTTTGATGGACCACTTTATACATTCTACTAACTGTAAGTAACTTTACAACCACATGTCAACTGGCAGTCATTGTATTACCCTAACCACATCTGTTTAATATCTGCTAACACTTTATTTTGATGGTTTCCAAACAAATTTTCTACTGACTTTAAGTTACTATGCAAATGCACCAACTCATTCTACTAACCCTAATCTAACAGTCTACTAAAACTCTAATGAGAGTTATTTGACATGTAGTTGCAAAGTATTTATTAGAATTAATAAAGTAGAATATCAAAATTAATATTGAAACGAAACCATTAACAGTACATAATGCCATGATTTTACACAACTGTCGGTTTTTACTGCTTTTTTACTGCGGTTTTTACTAGTGGCATCTGCGTTAAGAAGGGATTTCATGACTGTACCACTGTATGATAGTATAGGTAGAGGAACAGGTTTACATTATGTAAGCAATATGTACAATATTCGGCATTGTTTGCTTCATCTAACTCCAGAAATGTGTAGTGTAGTTCTGTGTAGTGTAATACTGAAATCTAACAAACCGTCTATCCAATCCTGGTTAGTTACTATATACAAATGAACACTCTCAACATTAATGAAAGTGGATGAAAAATGAGATGATTCCCTCAAAAAGATGAAGCAAAGCTTCTGTTCAAACATTTCCAGATTATCGTGTTTTCCTATAAAACAAAAACAGCTTTTATGCCAAGCCCAGACATTTTTAATGAGACACACTGCATTCATTCAAGAGCCACAATCACAGACATTTGAGTTTATTGCAGTTCATCGCTGAGACAGTTTGCTGGCAGATTTAGTAGCAGAAAATAGAACAAGTGGCCTTGCGAATAAACACAGCCTTGCTCTATTACACTTTTCTTTTAGCAGAATAGCGCTCTGAAGATTGCTAAACTCCAAGCTTGCCAGTGTTTTCAGAACACTATAGCTATTATTACAGTGGAGAGAGAGTGGATTGACATTAAACACATTCTTCAAAATATTCTTTTGTGCTCAGCAAAAGAAAAAAACTCATACAAGTTTGGAACATATTGATGGCGAGTAAATGATGACAGTATTTTCATTTTTGGCTGTATTTTCATTGGACAGAACAACTCTTTTCTGTTACACGTTCAAATGGAGCATATGAGTTCACTTTTACAGGTAAAATGAACATGATGCTGTAAGAAGCAACTTTATGTGATAGTCTTTAAATGCATTCCAATAAGGCATTTCATGAACCATTTTGATTATATCTCGACACAAGAACTAAATTGAACTAGTGATCATTTTTGTTATCCAAACTGACTTAGAGTTTACAGCTTACAGCAACAAAACCCCTGATATATATTTTTTTAAGTTTGTTGATCAGGGTTCCAGATTATTTGTTACATTACAATCAACTAATAAAGGTTTTGTTTGTGAGAATTTTTTTTTTCAATAAATCATCAATTTCTTATTTCAAGATATCATCTGAAAAAAGCTCGTAGTGTAAGATCTTCAGTCATCCAAATCCTGACAGTGTGTCGTCTATCAGTGATGACAAAAACAAGACTGTGAAAACACAAGCACTGAGGACTCACTGCAGCTTTATCATGATGGATTGGCAGAGCAGCTCGTCGCTGATTGGATGACAGCGATGAGGGTCAGCAGGAATCTGCAAATCACAGGACTGACATGATGTTCTCAGAGCATACGAAAAATCTCCAGGCTTATTCTGTGAAGTTTATTCTTCTTATAACTTATAAGAACCACTGGGAAAAATTATATTTGTATTGCTGTCTTAAAGGTCTGGCCCAACTATGTGTTTTGTTTTATATGAATGCAAAGAAAAAGAAAGTAGTACACTCAGAATCTAAAACTCCTAAGAAAAGTTTATAATGAAACCATATACACTCATGCATACATTGCATACTCTCTAGTTCATCCACACGGATAGGTCTGTTGGCTATAGAAAGGAACCTTGGCCTCTGCCACAAGACATATGAGATTGTGACAGCTTTCTCCTCTGTCTGCTCTCTCCATGGGAGGCTCATATGAAAAGTGTGTGTGTGCGTGTCATACTGTGTAAACTTGTGGCAAGAGATCCAGGCTTGGGGAAGATAAAGACCTCTCGCTAGAATGTAAACACTCTGTGAAGTGGCGGTGGGGTCAGTGGCTGTCATACAAACACATTCGGATCAGGGTTAAGCAGTGTTCTCTTTAAGGGCCGTTTTCCCTCTTAACCCCCTCGGAGGGCAGGCTATGGAGAGAGATGTTTGATAAAGTGTGCTGTGGTTCTGGAATGAGGACGCGTCAGAGATCATCCTGCACACATACAGATGTTTGTAGAGTTGACTTCTATGGCTGTGTCAGAAACATTTTAAGCCCAAAGTTTACATCGTTTGTCATGTTTCAATCCATCTCATGGACAGTATGAGTGACGTCATGTTTGATGCTTGACGACATGTTGGAACACTCAAAAAGAAGGTGGCACTAGGTGGCAGCACTTACAGCGGGAAACTATGAATAAAAAGACTAAATTTGTGTAGCGTTAAGTGTTCAGTATTCATATGCAGAATCACTTAATTGACTTTTAATGAAATATTTTTTCATATACAATTTTATAACCTGAACTAGCCTCAAATGTCACAAAAAGGTCATATTATCTGATACCTTCACGTTCATTGTCTACGAGTGAACAGAATTTCATATTAATATAAAAAAACCTGCATGATATACAGGTGGAGTCTGGTTATCAGTCGCCATACTGGAATGATGAAACG
Source organism: Carassius auratus (assembly GCF_003368295.1). Taxonomy (NCBI): domain Eukaryota; kingdom Metazoa; phylum Chordata; class Actinopteri; order Cypriniformes; family Cyprinidae; genus Carassius; species Carassius auratus. The sequence goes on from NC_039247.1 coordinate 27,651,323, forward strand.
TTGTCCTCACTGAGCATTAATCAAGAAGCATTACACGGCAAAAGTCAAGTCAAGTCACCTTTATTTATATAGCAATTTAAACAAAATACATTGTGTCAAAGCAACTGAACAACATTCATTAGGAAAACAGTGTGTCAATAATGCAAAATCAAAATAATAGTTAAAGGCAGTTCATCATTGAATTCAGTGATGTCATCTCGGTTCAGTTTAAATAGTGTCTGTGCATTTATTTGCAATCAAATCAACGATATTGCTGTAGATGAAGTGACCCCAACTAAGCAAGCCAGAGGCGACAGCGGCAAGGAACCTAAACTCCATCGGTGACAGAATGGAGAAAAAAAAACGTGGGAGAAACCAGGCTCAGTTGGGGGGTCAGTTCTCCTCTGACCAGACGAAACCAGTAGTTCAATTCCAGGCTGCAGCAAAGTCAGATTGTGTAGAAGAATCATCTGTTTCCTGTGGTCTTGTCCTGGTGGTCCTCTGAGACAAGGTCTTTACAGGGGATCTGTATCAGGGCAGTAGAGGTCCTTTCTAGGTGCTGATCCACCATCTGGTCTGGATATGTACTGGATCCGGGTGACTGCAGTGACCCTCTGATCTGGACACAGACTGGATCTGGTGGCTACAGTGACCTCAGAATAAGAGAGAAACAGACTAATATTAGCGTAGATGCCATTCATCTAATGATGAAGATCGTTCATAGGGTGTTATGTGAAGTGTTTCCGGTTCCGGTTTACCTAATTAATGCAGCCTAAGAATCCTTTAACGGTTTTGGATATTAAAAGCATATTAGTATGTTATGCGTATGCCAGGTTAAAGAGATGGGTATTTAATCTAGATTTAAACTGCAAGAGTGTGTCTGCCTCCCGAACAATGTTAGGTAGGTTATTCCAGAGTTTAGGCGCCAAATAGGAAAAGGATCTGCCGCCCGCAGTTGATTTTGATATTCTTTGAGCTTTGAGAACGTAGCGGACGTAGAGGAGCATAATGTAAAAGGAGCTCATTCAAATACTGAGGTGCTAAACCATTCAGGGCTTTATAAGTAATAAGCAATATTTTAAAATCTATACGATGTTTGATAGGGAGCCAGTGCAGCGATGACAGGACCGGGCTAATATGGTCATACTTCCTGGTTCTAGTAAGAACTCTTGCTGCTGCATTTTTGACTAACTGTAGTTTGTTTACTAAGTGTGCACATCAACCACCCAATAAAGCATTACAATAATCTAACCTTGAAGTCATAAATGCATGGATTAACATTTCTGCATTTGACATTGAGAGCATAGGCCGTAATTTAGATATATTTTTGAGATCGAAAAATGCAGTTTTACAAATGCTAGAAACGTGGCTTTCTAAGGAAAGATTGCGATCAAATAGCACACTTAGGTTCCTAACTGATGACGAAGAATTGACAGAGCAACCATCAGGTCTTAGACAGTGTTCTAGGTTATTACATGCAGAGTTTTTAGGTCCTATAATTAACACCTCTGTTTTTTCTGAATTTAGCAGTAAGAAATTACTCGTCATCCAATTTTTTATATCGACTATGCATTCCATTAGTTTTTCAAATTGGTGTGTTTCACCGGGCCGCAAAGAAATATAGAGCTAAGTACCATCAGCATAACAGTGAAAGCTAACACCATGTTTCCTGATGATATCTCCCAAGGGTAACATATAAAGGATGAAGAGTAGCGGCCCTAGTACTGAGCCTTGAGGTACTCCATACTGCACTTGTGATTGATACGATACATCTTCATTCACTGCTACGAACTGATGGCGGTCATATAAGTACAATTTAAACCATGCTAATGCACTTCCACTGATGCCAACAAAGTGTTCAAGTCTATGCAAAAGAATGCTGTGGTCAATTGTGTCAAACGCAGCACTAAGATCCAATAAAACTAATAGAGAGATACACCCATGATCAGATGATAAGAGCAGATAATTTGTAACTCTAAGGAGAGCAGTTTCAGTACTATGATACGGTCTAATTACTGACTGGAAATCCTCACATGTACCATTTTTCTCTAAGAAGGAATATAATTGTGAGGATACCACCTTTTCTAGTATCTTGAACAGAAAAGGGAGATTCGAGATTTGTCTATAATTAACTAGTTCTTTGGGGTCAAGTTGTGGGGTTTTTTTTATGAGAAGCTTAATAACAGCCAGTTTTGGTTTTGTAAAGTAAAGGTTTTGGGGACATATCCTAATGACAATGAAGAATTAATAATAGTCAGAAAAGGACCTATGACTTCTGGAAGCACCTCTTTTAGGAGCTTAGATGGTATAGGGTCTAACATACATGTTGTTGGTTTAGATGATTTAACAAGTTTATACAATTCTTGCTCTCCTATAGTAGAGAATGAGTGGAACTGTTCCTCAGGGGGTCTATAGTGCACTGTCTGATGTGATACTGTAGCTGATGGCTGAATGGTTGCAATTTTATCTCTAATAGTATCGATTTTAGAAGTAAAGTAGTCCATAAAGTCATTACTGCTGTGATGTTGGGAAATGTCAACACTTGTTGAGGCTTTATTTTTTGTTAATTTAGCCACTGTATTGAATAAATACCTGGGGTTATGTTTGTTTTCTTCTAAAAGAGAAGAAAAGTAATCAGATCTAGCAGTTTTTAATGCTTTTCTGTAGGATATGTTACTTTCCCGCCAAGCAATAAGAAATTCCTCTAGTTTTGTTTTCCTCCAGCTGCGCTCCATTTTTCGGGCTGCTCTCTTTAGGGTGCAAGTATGCTCATTATACCATGGTGTCAAACTGTTTTCCTTAACCTTCCTTAAGCGTAAAGGAGCAACTGTATTTAAAATGCTAGAAAAGAGAGAGTCCATAGTTTCTGTTACATCATCAAGTTGTTTTGAGGTTTTGGATATGCTAAGGAATTTGGATACATCAGGAAGATAACTTAAAAAGCAGTCTTTTGTGGTAGAAGTAATGGTTCTTCGATACTTGTAAGAAGAAGTAGAATTTACAATTTTGCCTATATGAAGTTTGCACAGAACTAAATAATGATCTGCGATATCATCACTTAGCTGAATAATTTCAACACTATCAACATCAATTCCATGTGACAGTATTAAATCTAGAGTATGATTTCGACAATGAGTAGGTCCTGAAACATGTTGTCTAACACCAATAGAGTTCAGAATGTCTATAAATGCTGATCCCCATGTATTTTTTTATTATCGACATGGATATTAAAATCAACACCAACTATTAAAACTTTATCTGCAGCCAGAACTAACTCGGATGTAAAATCACCAAACTCTATGTCCTAAGTCTTAAATTGGTTGGTCCATTTAAAGACATAGATTCAGAGAGTTACTGGAAAGTATATGGCCCAAAGGAAAGTTTCTGGGTTTCTGTCAACGTCACCCTTGACCCTTCTCTCATAATTGACTTTCGCCTGCACAATGCAGCTCCCAGACCATGAGGACAGCCCAGTAAGACTCAAGGAGTCATCCACAGAAGAGGAGATTATGAAACATCCCAACCCGAGCTTCTCTCCTCTCTCTCTCTCTCTGCATATGTACTAGCTCCTTTCTCTCAGAGTCCTCCATATTACTGAAATATAAAAAAAAAATAATTGTAAACATGCTCTGCGTTTATGAAACTTATTTTGTGAATATAACCTTGGTTGTGCATTTTCGCAAATCGTATGCTGTGAATTGAACTAAATTCATTAATTTATTATGTGTTTGCTTGTGCATTTGTGAATCATATTTTTTTCTAATAAATTAATAGACTATTTAAAATAAATTGTATTTAATTAAAGTTGGACTATTTAAGCACAATATTATATAGCACCATAACATTTTTACGTCTATGCTTCAAAAAATATCACAAAAAATTTTAGTTCAGAATTTAAAGAGATTCATTCAAAAAAAGAATCATAGTATGTATGGATTTCATACTTTGTAATAAAGTATCTAGCTAAACAAAAAAGTGATCCAAATATGAACGAATGACACCACAAAACCCAAGCATAGAAAGAGAGCTGAAAACAACTGCATTAGCATGGAAGAGCATGAAAAATACTGTCAAAGGTGCAGTCCGCTCAACTGACACAAGTGAAAGCTTTTGTTCCCTAGATCATTTCTGCAGAGTTCAACTCTTCTGGGATGGTATATACAATCACACGCTTATCTCTCAATGTGACTACATCTGAGATTGATGAAAGCACAGGTGGTTGGTCAGCACATATGTTTGAAAAATCCTTCCTGTTCGTTTAGTCTGCCTATGAGGATCAGCCACGTGTGCACATCTAGAAGGAACTTTGATGTGTTTAAGAGGCAGCGATCCTGTTATTTTTAGATAAGGAAAGGCAACATTAAATGCTCTATTGGTCAGAGCCTTGGTTTGGGGATATTTGTACAAGCACATTTGTTTGACTTTATGTCACAGATTGTTTATTAAGTATCTATGCACTAATATGCTTGGCATTTTTCTATTTTTTCATAAGATTCTTACATATAAACCCATTTAATTCACTTCTACTGCCCAGTCTAAATAAATCTCAGGCACCACAACTCAAGTGCATCCGTTTGACTCATTCTAAACGTTCTCATAACCAAAGCAGAGAGAAATCCTTCAGTGCACTCGGCGAAGTCATGGACATGCCCATCTTAACATTGGCTCTCGTACTAATATACACACGGCCTCTTGTGTAGAGAGAGGTGTTTATACTCTTGTGATCAAAGTGTTCAAGTGGTGCACAACATCTATTCTGCTCCCATGTCTCTCTCTATCCTAAAGGCTCCAATCACCAGGGTGATGCTTCTATGTGTCCCATACAACACACTTAACAAGCACTTAACAAAGCAGCTTCTGTGTTGATGAACATAATCCGAAATATGACAGTGGCTAAATGAATGCAACTGTGACCAGCTCTAAGACCATCTTTGTTATCTGACTTGGTGGACAGTAAGTAGATCCTCAGGGCAAAAATAACACCATCTGCATTTTGTCAGACTTATCTTTCCTTCAGCATTTGCTTCGGACAGACTACTACTGGGTTAACACTATTTTGGTCTCCAGCCTTGCAGGCATCTCCATATGTGAAAAACCAGAGCGTGGCCAATCATTTTATAAGGTAATGAATAGAAATATCATCATTTGAATGAGTAAATTCTTAAACCAGACAAATTTCACATTTCAATGCCAAAAAAACAAAGCAGCACCTCATTTATTTATGAAGGACAGAGTGGACGTACAATCATTGCTGTTCATTTGATCTGTTTACATAATTTGTGCTCTTATTTTTGTTATTTGTTTACATTTGGTTGTATTTTAATTTTTAATTTTTTTTACATTGCTTTACTTGTTACTTTTATATGCGCATTTGATTTGCTTAATGTTATGCTCATTAAAAAAAACCTAGACTAAGGAATATAGTTCCATCTTGAATGTTAATGTTAATATTTTATTGTTTATGCACAAAAAAACTGAATGGTGTTGTTGTTGCTGGATTGTTTTTAACTATTTTTGTAAATAGCAAAAAAAAAAAAAAAAAAAAAAAAAAAAAGACAATACTGTGTCTTAAAAACTGTATAACTTACAATATTAAATAATAAATTAAATATCACATCTGCAATCATGCTGACAGTCGGGAAAGACAGCACGCTGTCTTGTTTTACTGTTTAACTGCCATATACACATTTTTGACCCCATATCTTGAATTTTGTTATATTCCAATTACGTTCCAATAGGCTACATAGTGAACGCATAAACTCTCAATATATGTTTTCTCTCTCTCTCTCTCTCTTTAAGTGAGAGACATTGTCAGATTCCACATCATTAAAACAACAATTACAGTAATGTACATATGGAACAACCCTAATCTATAGGCAAAAAATCAAAAGAAAACCTCTTCAGCTGAAGTGGATCCACAACAGGTGCAAGTGAGTCAAAGCAACTAAAAGTCTGCACTATCTGCAACAGATATCAATCCAGGGGACAAAACATGAAAAAACATTAGCTGAGTTTCAGTATGACAAGGTGCAAAATGGAGTCTCACAACCGCCGATAGTTCCACTCTAGTGGATTATTGATTCTGTGATCAGACAAGCAGAAGACAGCGACGTCTCAGGGGAGCTGGTGGCACTTTAACTGGTCCTCTGGAGTACGACAAACACTGTCATACCAACAGTGTGAGGAGCTGGCCATGCGAACCCTTATTAAACTGAGACAATAGTCTGAAACTGATGGACTTGTGTCCCAGAACAACTTTCACCTATAGGCTGGAGATCCTGCTTCACTGGATCCATTCCCAAGGCTTTAAGTACAGGTCTGCAGCAAGGTGGTATGGATGAGGGCACTCAAGCACAGGGAGCTAGAAGCCACCAGCCATTGGAAATCAATATACAAGACAGCTTTTATCAATGATGGCAGCTACAAGCATGTCCCCATTCAGGTTCCACTGGAGCATGTCGGGAGGAGTTATTCTCATTTTGATCATACATTTGCAATGCAACATACTATCCTAACAGAAGAATCAAAGGTGTTAATTGTAGTTTTGTTCAGCAAGCTTCAGTATGTAAAAACAAAATGCATGATGAAAATGCAAAGACACTGAAATTTAAACATGATGACTTTTACTACCATTTTGAAGCTAATTGGTTGACTTGGGCCAACTAGACAGTCATATGTCCCACTGAAGGATGTGGTAGATCATTCCTGCAGAACAAGAAGGCATGTGACAGGCCAGTGGAAGGAAGAGACATCAGGGAAAATAAGATGTGTCAAGACAATGCGGGTCAGATTCCGTTAATGGTTGAACAGCCACAACACACAGGTGGGGCAATTAGTTTGCCTCATTATCAGTGGAGTCTCATTATCAGAGTGAACAGGAGCTTAGACTGCTGGAGATCGATGAGGAAGGTCAGTGTATCATCAACAAAAGGCAAAAGTGCCGCAGAGATAAAAGGGATCTCTCCACGGCCTTATCCTGCTGCCACGCTTGGAATTTGTCTGAGCAAAATTCCTTTCATGAGACACAATAGTGAATATTCCTGTACCTAAACTGACTTCTAATTGAATTGTCTTGATTGTGTGCAAGAACCCACAGACTGATCTTCTTACTTACAAAAGTGGGTCTCTTCAGAAGGGACACATTTGAAATTAAACTCCATTAAAACTCGTTTCACTCTCTCACAGTTTGTCTCCTAACAGTAGACATGCATGATCACAAGTGAATTCTGAACCCATGAACAAACAGAATTACCAACACATCCTAAATCATCATTCATTCTATGGCGGAAATGTCATTTTAATTTTTTTAAAAAATAAAATGGTCTTGCTAAAGCTAACTGTATAGTTAGCATTTTATGTATCCAAGAAATTGATTGGAAATGACTACTTCTGTTCTGTTTAAAAGTGTCACAAAGCAGTGAGCTTAAGTTTACAGAATGTAGTATATTTCCACTCGTAGTATATTTCAAATATTACAAATTATTACGCAAAAAAAAAAACTTTTGCCAATAACATATTAATAATGATATATTATATGACATTAATACAATGTAATATTAGATTTATACCATTTTAATAATTCATTATTAATCATTGTTTTATTAATATTTCGTCCTAAGGTTAAACATCATAAGGTTAAACTAACTGCATTTAATATTAACTTTAAATCTCTAAATTGCAATTAACAAGCAAATTACACTACATCTGAGGGATTTGTTTAAAAAAAATGCTAAATCATCTTCAAAAAATAAGTATGTATGTAGTATATAGCTCAACATCATTTTAAACATGCACATTGCTGTAATGATTTTCTACATTTTAATAATAGAATTGAAACATAAAATACATTTGAAAACACACACGTTCATGGTAAAATGTTACCAAAACAATAATAAAAGTGCAGCTGAAAAAACACCAAACGATTTAAGCTTGTAGAAAGTTTCTGTAAAGATCCAAAATACACTAGTTCAGTTAGATGCCTGACATTATGGTAACATGGATTAACAAAATCACTAGCCTGCATCTCGTGTTCACTACCTTAATCTCCACCCTCTTCCCCCACACACACACGCACACACACACTCATCAGACAGTCTGCATGGCACCAGACAGCAGTGAACAGTCGAATAGGATGTGTGAGAGCCCCCTGCTGCCAAGAGGCGGGCAGGAGGAGGAAACAAACCCCTGCTAATGGAGACATAACATGCTCACCAGAGCAGAAACTCAAACAAACCATTAATGGGCAATGGACCCTCTACTCCCGCTCCTCTTCACCATCTCTCTGTCTCTCTACTTATCTCTGTCCCTCCTTTCGCTGCTGAGACTGGCATCTTAGAGTCATGGCAGAAACACTCCTCCTCCAGCGGCCAAGAGCATCGCCCACAGGATCAGCGTGACCGAAGATCCAAGAGCATATGAGCCAAACCCCGGGGAACAGCATATTAGAACCAACGTAACCAATGCATGTCAACAAGTACGTAACAAAAACTATAATATCAAACAATTCTGTCACACTTTGAGGAGCATACATGCAAAAATAGACAGCCATTCAACTCATCTGGAGCAACGAGGTGAAGTGGCATTACCTCAGTTAGTACTTTTGAAGAGAAGATGTCAGATTGCTGTAGTCGGAGCAGGGCTTTAGGATAAAAGGGCAAACATCTATGAGCAGACTCCATGTCTCACAAATCCCTCATGAATCTCCAAGTCGCTTTGCTGCACTCAGATGGAAGATGTGACCTAATGAAGCAACAATGGCATAGGCAAAATAGGATTAGAGTTGAGGTTATTAGGCCAGAGCTCCAGCCCCAGGCCCCCATCAGGACGGAGGTCCCTTCGAAAGCACATCAGCCACAGAAGCAGATCTGAGATCAGCTCCGCTCCTGAGATAGCAATGACCAAGATGAGCAGACAGTGGAGATGATGGTCTCAGATCAGCAGCTCGGGGCAAGTTCAACTAGAGTGCACCGCGCACACCATAACACCGCCTCCGATTATATCACACGACATCGCGCGACGCTTTGCTGTCGACCTTAATTCCACTAGCCAAGCTTTATTCATGGAAGTTACAATTGGATAAATTCAACTTGCTCAGAAATCACCTGGCAAATATGAAACTGATTTAATAATCACTAATCGCTAATAATATGTGGCTTCCTACTACGTGTGAAAGAAAAGACAACAAATCCCTCATGAAGCATTCCTGTAGCTCAAACAGCATGGCGCTAGCAGTGCCTATGTCATGGGTCTGATTCCCAGGCAATGCATGAACGGATAAAATGTGTACCTTGAAAAAATGTGTCTGCAAAATGCATAAATGTAAATCGAATAAGATCAAAGAGATTTTTGGAAGACATTTTTGGTAGAACACTTGCTTTTCGAAGGCACAATCTCGGGTGTAGCTAGAGCTAGTGCCGCTTCGCATGTGTGCGGTGGAATCGGCGTATTTGTTCTCTGTGGGCTGAGTAGCTCTGATCCGGTAGCTGTCGCCAAAGTACTGCAAAAATTGGGGAGCCTCATGCTCATGTGTTTTGATTAGCAGGTAATGATCTTTGATCTAATGCGCTGACTGGGAAAGTGCGGCTCCGATAGAATTCCGGTAGATGCTCGGCCGACCTGGAGCCAGTGTCAGTTCTCATTAGGGCTGCCGTCTCCGTGACCTCCCATCTGCCTGAGCAGGGCCCCTCCTCTCAGCTGGAGAGCCCCGCGTAATGATATCAATAGCAGCAGGGGTGCAATGAATACAAATCCGCGTGCAGAATGTTTGGTCAAGAATTCCCTCCGAAGCCCCCCACAAACGAGGCTCTGTCCCTCTCCCCGACACAAAGGGCAGATTCAGTCCTAATCTGCACAGTCAGCCAGTGGACACGAGGACACACTGATGGTCAAACTCCCTCCAGTGGTGGTTCAGTTTGACATCTAGCACAGCATCAAACCTCCGGGTAATCCTGTCAAATGACACATTTCTGCTGTCCCTGTAAGGAGTTGCTCGTATGAGTTTGTTAAAGATTACTTGCAATCAATAGCATGTATCAATATTTGTTGAAAAAAAGGTAATGAGACATTAGACTAGATGATTAAAACATTAAATAGAACAGGCTTTAGAAGAGCAATTCACATCCTTTTTTTATTCCAAAACTCCCTTTGTCCAAGACAACATTTGAAAGCCCTGTACCTCTGGAACTTCTGTTGTAATCATACCTGCAATCTCCAGACCGGTGAAAAAGGTGACAAAAGATATTTTGTTGTTGTTGTTTTTTTGTAAAAATGTTCTGGAATTAGCTGTTGACAGTATAAACCATGGCTTAAACAACTTTATAGTTCAAGTACGAGTTTTAACAGAAACAACGGTTAAGAAAATTCAAAATCTTACCGTTCAGCCTAATAAATGATCAGTCTGAACAAAAACAGTAGAACGGGCTGAATGAAATTGCGAAGCCACTGTTTTTCCAGTCACCAACACATTTAAGAAGGTGTGTCAAGTCACCAAAAGTTTTCAACTATGACCTCTACACATAATGTTTTATTAACAAGATTCGAGAGGAGCACACAAGATACTTAGCCTAATTAACACCGGTGGAGCGTACTCAAGTTAATCGACACTGTGGCATAAATACAGCTGACTTACCTCCGTCCGTTGATGGTTTATCAGCATCCCCCTACGCCCCAGCTCCTCACTTCGAGTTCTTACTACACTTATACAGGGAGGGGGTACTCTAGGTTCAAGCCATTCCCGAGCATGCCAAATATGCATTACCATACTTCAGCTAACTATATGTAATCGTGAACTCGTGAAGGTCCATTATATTCTGTTGTGTTTCTTCATGTCTCCTACATCGGCACTGACTTGCATAAACATAAAAGTGATATGTAAAGCTTGATTTGTTTCAATGGTGAGATTCTTTTCTTTTTTCAGAATTATTATAAACTGCACTTAGCTGACTCTAATTAAAATATCTGTTTTGACACATGGTAATTTACTGCAGAACACTCTTGGTCAACCATCTTAAACTAGTGCCCCTATTTCCCCAAATCTGTACAGCAAAGTCTTAGTTGAACTGTGTGTACTCGCCATCACCAACATAACACAACGTCCTGTGTAAGAGCGAGCATGCCAGAAATTTGATTTCCGCCTCTGGTATTGACACAGCCGGTGTGGATTCCAGCCACAGATTCTGGTAACAAAAGCATGTTCATAGTCCTGCTAAAATGACCCCCAATTAAAAAGCAATGGTAAAGGGCCACACATCTCTGGATCCATATTACCCTCAGCAGAAACACCATAAAATGTGTCATTGATAGACCTGTTTACAATCAGCAGAGCAGAGTCTTGCTGTACCTAAATAAGTTATTCCTATTAAGTCCTGTTACTGGAAAAATGTCTAATGGTTTCAGATGAAAGCCTCGTTGATATATGTCTATATGTATATGCTTCCACACATGCATATATCTTCTTTTTGGATGAAAGGATTAAAATGATAATTGTTACAAAACTGCATAGCATCTGCAATGGCTATTTTACTTTTAAAAGCAGTTATCAGTATTATTTATGAAAAAAAAATCTGATGCAGTTTTCATTTATTGATGTATTTAATGCATCTTCAGAGACCGCAGCAAACACAACCATCACACAGACAGCTGCCAAAAACGTTCACATTATTTAACTCTTAAATAAACTAACTGTCTGCTACCTCATAATTATTGCCAAATATTTTGTACTCTTCACTTAATGCATTATTCATCAAAAAGTCCTTAATCATTTAAATAAGGTTCATTTATAGAGTGTCAAAGAGTTTCAGCAGTCATGTAAAATGCGTGATGAATGCTTTCTAGAACCATCAAAATCTCACTTATGAGAGTCACTTTTTCCTTTTAAGTCACTTTTTAATCAAATAAGATTATTTTAAAACATGGCAATAGCACAATGACACATGTGGTTGCTGGGTCTCATCCCAAAAATAAAAGTTCATATGTCAGTTCCCTGGAACGAGTAAAAGGCTGCACAACCCTTCTGTGGCGGGACGTGATTGTCATTAAAAATGAACCAAGCTGCATGTAATCACTTCAGAACAGGCCTGCTGGATGTGAACAGGGGTGTGAGGATGTCATCTCCATCACTCTCACACTCAATGGCTCCTCCAACAGAGAGCTCTTTATACAAGTACAGCACAAATGCATTAGCATGAATTAAACGTAGCCCCTTAACCCTTCACAAATAATACATTAGAGCTACACTGCCATGCATGCTAGTGCGTATCACAATGCTCCTCTGTTATTGGAACCTAATAAGGAGATCAAATCTCTCCAAATAACAAAAATTTAAATAAAAATAGTTGCCAATATTAATCTTGCATTTTAAAGTCAGCATGAGATAAAAACAGAGCCCATTTACTGTTGCTGGTTTTATTGAGAGTGATTCATCAGTGCACATTTTTATGTATGAAGAAAAAAAAATATCTCGCTCTGCTTTGAAACAAAGTTATTATTTTCTTCTTTTTCTTTTCTTTTTTTGCCTGACAACTCTACCGGTTGAGAAAACATAAAGATGCATAATCTAATATATTTTTTAGCATATTATGTATGTAATGTGTTCATTTGTGCGTGTACATGCACTCATGTCATACAGTTGTGTTAGCGAGTCTTTCAGAAAGTATCACAGTATGTTGGTATAGTGCCAATGGCAAACACTTCAACTGAAGTGTCTGCTCAAAGCAAAACCCAAAAATGCTGTAGAACAGTGTTATCAGTGACCCATTAGAGCCCTTGAAGTGGCTGGGGAAAGATTCTCATTCATTACAGTGCAGCCCTGAGTTTGGGCACTGTCATAGAGAGAGGCTTCCACAGAGGACGCCTGTTCTTCGTCTCCCATCATCCCCGACTCAGAGCTTCGCTAACACACGCCACACAACCGCGGAGTAACTCGCTGCAGATTTCTGCTTTTACAGCTCTACCAGGTTCATCTTCATTTCTTTCTGCTCCATGCTGGCCAGATTTGGAGCACGATAACTCACATCCTGACAGCGTTTGATGTCTAAGTGCCTTGAGAATTGGCCTTTTGTTGTATGATGCCATACGTGCATTGTAATAAGTAAGGCTGGAACAACTAATGATCTGATATGAGGCATGTGTTGGACATCCCGTCGATTCTATCCAGCCCTCCTCAGACCCACCGCACGAATCTCAGTTTAAACTTTGCCTGAGAAGTTGCATTACAGAAAATTAAGAATTAATGACAAGAAGGTGGTCAAATGCAATGCACTGGGAATGAGATCATACTCTGGCTGGTGTTTGGGTGAAGAGCTCTGGGATGTCCGGGATCCCCAAAGAACCTCTGAAGGAGGAGAGAGGGAAGCCTGGCCATGCAGCTGTCGTGTTCCCAGGAGTGTGGGAAGATGTACTGCTCTCAGATGCAGGGAGGCGGATTCATGCCCCCTGTACACACTCATGGACACATTTAAAAATAAAACAGGATTAACTGTGAACGCACTGGGATGACACTTTAACAGGTCTGAGACCTTTTACAGACATGCTAAGGGTAAAGTAAGACAAGGCACATAATCACATCAAATGCTTTCTTCATCCTTCTAGTCGCTTCTTCACAGTCTTGTCTGATTTCCATTGAAGCCACTAGGGAGGATTTTCCAAACACTTTCACTGTCCATCTGCCATCCTAAGGTCAGACATACAGTGACAGACATACAGTGTATAGAAAAGAATTACCTACCTTTTAAAATAATCAGGTTTTGTTGCTTTGCAGCCTGTAATTAAGACGTTTTTGTTGTTTTATCCAGCTGTATTTACTCAGTGCAGCTTATAACATCCAAGTGAAGATATAACACCAACATATCAGAAAAAATGTACATAATAAAAATAAAAAAACAATAACTGAGTTAGAAAAAGGATGACCGCAGTATATCAGTATTTTGTTCAAACCCCTTTTGATTTAATTACAGCCAGTCTGTGTGGATTTTTCTCTGCTATCTTTGCACATCTATCCTTTGCAATATTTGCCCACTCTTCTTTGCAGAACTGCTCAAGTTCAGTTCAATTTGATGGTGACCCTTAGTGGACTGCAGTCTTCAAGTCATTCCACAGAATTTCAGTCAATTTGTGATATTGTCGTCACATGCATACAATAACCACTCTTTGTCATAAATTCCTGCAGCTGCTTCAGAGTTGCTGCCTGCTTCTTGGTCACATATCTGACCAGTTTCCTCCTGGCTCTTTCATCCAGTTTGGAGCAACGTCTTGATCGAGTGAGGGCCTGTTTTGTACCAAATACCTTTCACTTCTTAATAACAGATTTCACAGTGATTCTAGGCATTGATAAAGCCTTGGAATATTTTTTTTTATTCATCTCCTGACTTGTGCCTGTCCACAATTTAATCCCAGAGATACTTTTGATAGTGCCTTGCCACCCATGGTTGATTGTTTCTTCAGATGCACTACAAAGGACTGAAATGCTCCAGGAAAACTATTTTCATGCTGAGCTGATAATGACCATAGCTGATCACTGTTGAAAGTCAAATGGCTTGGTGCTTCACCTGATTGAGTTTACAAGTACTTTTTAGGAGAAGGGGAATCTTTTCTTTTTTATTGACATGTAGTAAATGCATATAGTCATGTAGTCATCAATATAAAGCATATAGTGACCTCATATATCTTTTTTCAGCTTTGAGTCCAAATACAAAGAAATGAATTCCCATGTTAGAGAGTTACATATTGAGCAATACTGATGTATAAATGTTAAGGGTTTTTGAGTTCCCAGTATGTTATAAATCATCTTTCTGCTATTTGTCAACTTTTGTTATTGTTTTGTCACTCTTTTGCATTTGTTGACTGTTACCATTCTTGAGGTTTGTGTGTCAAGTGTTGAGCACTAATGTAAAGTACAACTTGAACATTATCCTAAAAATATTTTGTTTTTTAGGTGATTCCTGTTTAGAAATTTAGATAGCACTGTTCACTTCCTGTAAAATTACACATACGGTTATCAAAATTAATTGTAGTTGTCACCACAAATATGAGCCCCAGAGACAGATCCCCAGTGAAGACCTAGTCTCCTAGACGGCCATCAGGACAAGACCATGGAAACAGATGAGTCCTCTGCACAATCTAACTTTTCTGCAGCATGGATCAATCTGCAGATTTGTCTGGCTGGATGAGAACTGGCCCCCCAACTGAGTCTGGTTTCTCCCAAAGTTTTTTCTCCATTCTGTCACCGATTGAGTTTTGGTTCATCTGGACTGGACACTCCTGATATACAGGATCAGGAGGAGCTGATCCTAGGAGCTGCTAAATGAACTTCAGCCATAAATGTCTCTGAGATAGTTCTGCAATAGTTATGTAATGGCATATGCTTTCAAGAATACGTTTACATTCTTGAATTGTGTAACATTTTGCACAGTCATGTTTGTGGGACAGATCTGTCAGCATATAGCATGACGCTGACAACGGTGCAGCACCTTCATCCAAGACATCAATAGCAGCGGTAATCAGCATCTAGTGCAGTGTATCTCATCTGTGGCCTCAAAGGGTCCTCTGGATAACTTCAAATCATTTAAAGTGGTCATGAATTGGGAAATCAACTCTTACTTGAGCTTTTGATATTTAAGAAAGCATCATACTAAGAGAATATCCTGTAAGTTTCAGAACTGAAAACATCCTTGTTACTGAAATAAAAGCTTTTATTGACACCAGGTCCAGTGAACGCCAGATCCTGGAATGTGCCTGCCTATGCAATGTGCCTGCCTATGACGTAATAGATAGGTTAAGAAGAAATTCAATGCCTATTCTGTAGCCCCGCCCACTGACTCGAGCATGACATAGTAGGGAAATAAAATAAGTGGGGTTAAACCAGATTGAGAAACCAAGCAATAAACGTGATATTGTATAATGCCTGGTTGTGGAAGAACACAGTCACTGCATAACCTACTTCAGATTCAAGATATTTCAGGAATGTGTTTTTGAACTTTGAATGAAGTTTTACCTCATGTGAGTAAACATTAAGCGTTTGTTCGCTTCATTTTACCATGGATACCTTTTTAAAAAAAGACGCAGGTCGACACTGGATTTGCAGAGAGACTGAGATTAAAAAGCAATGCTGTGGCGCAGCCATTGACTGTAAACAAACAGGGACGTAGTGTCTGTGGCGTCACCTGTAGGTTTCCGAAGAGCGTTTTTGAAGCCTTAAGTAGACAGAGCGGTCCATCTCCATCTTGGTAGCACGTCACTGCACGTCACTCCCGGATAATCGAAAATTGTCAAAAAGTTGGGAGCTGGTTGCTGAAACCACGCCCACCTATCTCGAAGGAGGTAGCATCAGCGGCAATCCACCTGTCACTCAAGTGGCCACGCCCTTAATTATGCAGAACTGTAAGGCTTAATATAATTTAAACGGATGAGTTATAAAAAAAAAATTCACCCCCCTCACAATTGTCATGAAGGGGAAAAATTACCTATATAGATAAAAATATATTTTTTTAACCATGCTGTAAAGGTTTTTTTTCCGCTGTAAAGTTGGGCATTTTAGCACGGGGAGTCTATGGGATTGACTCCCATTGCAGCCAGCCTCTAGCGGCCAGTCGATGAATAACAGTTTAAGTCACTTCCGTGTTGGCTGCAGTTACCCCTACTTAGTCACAAGAGAGAGCGGGAGGTTGCCGCTTGAGGCGCAGCACACTTATATGAGTTAAAAATATTTATACTATGTGTCACTATTGCTTATGTGTCACTATTGTTAGAGATCACTTGATATGTCCTGATTATGTGTATTTGTCAAACCGAAGTCAAAGAAGGCTCCAACTATGAAGGATGTAGCTTGCAGAAAGTTAGTTAACTATGCAAAACTATTATCCAATCATAGCAGTGGCCGTTTACTTGCGAGTCTTTACTACGGCACACCCATAAATACATAGAGCTGGCCTCAAAACCAGGGTAGAAAATAGCCTATTACTTATCAATTTTGATGTTTTTCAATGTAATAAAAAAACATGTGAATGTAATAAGTGGACCTCAAACAACAGTATAAAACAATAAGAAGAAGCCACGACCCCTTTAAAGGTCCTGTTTTACGCGCTTTTTTGAAGCTTTGATTGTGTTTACAGTGTACAATATAACATGTGTTCATGTTTCGCGTGTAAAAAAACACAGTATTTTTCACACAATTCACCTATCTATATACCGCTGTTTTCACTGTCATAAAAACGGGCTGATGACGTCCTTGTTCTATAAAGTCCCTCCTTCAGAAATAAGTGACGAGTTCTGATTGGGCCAGCGGTTCCTGTGTTGTGATTCGACAGCAGCTTACAGCACGCTGCCCTCCTGCAAACGCCATTGGACTAGTTTTGAGAAGCAAGTGGGCAGGAGCATGTGCTGGAGATGTATTTATAGTCAGTCACAGGAGCGTAAGAAAATCGCATTCGTTTTTTTGCTCAGCTCTACCATCTAGTTAACAAAGCTAAACAGCGTTGCCCTTTGTGTAATAAGTTACAGAAACTGTTAAACGCACCAACTTAAATAATAAAATACACTTACCGGTTGTGGTCGATAAACAACGCCTTCTCCAGACAAAGAGGGAGCTGCTCCATCTTTCAAGAATAATCTTTGTGCGAATCCGGCATTAAACTGATTGAGAAAGTTGTCCTCAGCAAGCTGTCCTGAGAAAAATGTGCTGCACATAGTTTTACATGTGGATTATAATTTTCCGGAACCGAGTTAAACATAAATTGTAACCATTAATCTACAAGTACAGTGTCCCTGGGAAGGCCAAACAAAGGTGATTGAACTCAGAGATGAAAATAACAGCGTTTCAAACGACATCGTGATAAACGCAGCTCTTCCTTCTTCTCCGTCGGAGCGCAACAAGGCCACGCCCCCCTTTTTGTGAATTCATGTGGGCGGAGGTTAGTCAAAAAACTGTTTTAGTGACGTCATTACTGCAGGAACTAGAGGGATGTAGTCCAAACGGGTCGTTTTTTGTAGGCGAATTCTGTTAAATAAAATATATCGCTTGGCCTCGAACACTGAGACTCGAGACTCAACTCAGACTCGACAGTTGGTGACTCGACTACAACACTGCTCTAACAACAACATTACACACTAACTAAAGTTTAAAGCATGGAATCACACAGAAGGGGACCTTTAAAATAAGGCAAAGCATTAAAATAAGTTTTTAAAAATCAAATGTAAATTTCCCATAACAACCATTTGTTTGACAAGGAAGAGGCATAATTTTTAAAGATTTGGAAAAGTAAAACACATTATTAAAATAATAAGACATCATTAGCGTTTTTATCAAATGTATCCATTTTACTAAAATTTTTGATCAGAAAGAAATTTTTAGTAATAAATATTTTTTAATTAAACTGGAAAAATCATTAATCTTTTAAAACTTCCTGAAACCTAATTAATTTAACGTTAATAATAATTTTTATTATTTTTTTATTATTATTATTATTTAATGGAAAAGGAATGGGGACTTTGAATATTTTCTTGGACAATAAAGGGGCCTTGAGGTCCAACAGGATGAGAACCACTGATCTAGTCCATTTCTAAAAGCCAACAATTCCATGAATTAAATGTGAGCCATTAAAAGAGTGCAGTTTTCCAGCACATTTACTTCAACTGTTCAGGCAATGACCCACTTCGGGGATGGACAAAATTACAATATGAAATCAATCAGAACCATAGAAATATATACATATTTACAAATGGTGTTTAATTTAATGCTGCTTTCTGCAGCTCCCCCTACAGCTTGGTTTGCTGTCTTTCATGGGATTCAAGCCTAATTTAGGCTGTTCAAAATTTAAACTCTTGCTATAGTGGGAAATTGGTGTTGTTTTTTATTTATTACAATATCTATTTAAATGGTTTCTCATGTCTGAAAACAGCTTTGCATCAGCTGGAACACTTTTCTGGCTTTCCTTTCCTAAAACTATGGGATTGAATTCATGACCTTTGGGCCATTTGTCCAGTGGTCAGCAGCTTTGACGCACTGGCTGGAGAACTGACCTCTCATCTTTGAAGTGACTGCCCTGGATGCAGAGGTAATAAGCCACTCCAGTAAATTAGCATCAAAAGATACAGATGTCCAGCTTCAAGAGCAGCACTAATGATCCACAGATCAATGAATGAAACTCAGTCTCAGATAGTGGCAGCCAATGAACACTTGCTGATTGACAAACTCTCTCCTGGTGATCATCTCTACTGTAGTCAACTAGGTATGCTTGCACTGCATCCTCGAATGTGCCCGATTTCAGCAGGCCTTCAGCTAATGAACGTAAGAGTCTCTTGATATAGAGGGTGTGAAGTGTTTGATTCATATGCTGCTTGTTAGGGTTTGATCACTGCTGCAGCTCTGGCGTGATGGATGTTTACTCCAGCCATTGGCCGCTGGACTTCCTCTCGCAGGTCATGTCCTGTCTGCCCCCTGTCTACTGCACACTTCCACAACATGTCCAGGGTCTTTGTCCCAGCCCCCTTGAACCCACGTCGGGCGCCGGACAGCGCTGGTGGTCAGTGGCGTCCAGCCGTGACTAGACTTTATAGCACCAGCTGCAGCTGGCCAAGGTGAGACTGTATATCAAGCCAAATCAACCCTGTACATCTACTGACCTGTCATCCAAAACCAGCTTGAGCAGTTTCCTGAGATGGTGAAAAATCATGCTAATGCAATGAATCCAGTCTTAAGTCTTAGTGATAATGCAGATGTAGATGCCGAGAGCACGAGGCAATGATCACACTGCCACCCAGTGGAACAAGGGATTCACAATCACCTTGAGCCAAAAAGAGCCAACAGCCCGGAAAAAGTCTAGAAAATATTCCATGATCCCATACTAAACATTTTTTTTAGTAAACATAGTTGGGAGGTACTATCAGTTATCTCCAGCGAAATTTACCAATCAAATGCATTACTTGTACTGAGCTTCATGACACACTTACATTTTTAAATACTATAGCTTGCTCTGTTTCCAGTTAAGTATATTTTCAATGTGCTGTAGCCACCAAGATGATTAAACGGCACTTTAAATGAGCCTCTGCAAGGAGACTTAATTTTCGACATTTTCAGGGACAGGAAAAAAAGATATTCAGATGAATCGTGTCAGAACAAACCCTTTTTATTTGTATTAAATGTTTTAATCACTTTCTTTTTTCATTGTATGTAATTTACATGTTTATGTCAAAATTCTCAATTAATATACATAATAGCAGCATAGTAACTTGTTTAATATCATTTGATCGTTTAGCAGTGTTTAATTGATTAACATTGTTAATGCTGAATGTACAGAAGAGGCACTTAATGCAGTAACTGGAAACTTCTGAGCTGTACTGACGTGGACGTAGTTGTGTGAGTATGAATCTATTATGAATTGATTTATTGATAGTTGCATGCATGAGATATTAAGCATTATCAATAGTGTCACATGCTTTACTTGTAATAAATGTTTTATTTTTAATTGTATAACTATATACACAGTGTTATGATCATGTAATACACTGAATATTGTTCACTATATTTAAAAGATTATTAATACACACTATACACCTTATCCATTCATATAAGGCTAAATCTAAAATATTGATGATAAATGTTTGTGTAAGAGATTATTAAAGTCTTAAAGCCTTTGATAACAAATGGTCACTTTTGGTCACAAATGGCAGTTTTGAGATATCGAGCTTCAAAGTTTTTGCATTCCATATAGTGATATGGGGAACAAGTCTCTTTAATACATCAGTTCCAAAATATGCACGTCTTCAAAAATTAGTTGTCACAGAATAAGAATACAGAATGGCAAACACAACCTTATAATTCCAAGGTTTTCTTTTCTTCATCCTCTGGTATTTGTTTACTCAGGAGAAAGTTTACAAATAATAGGAAAAAAAGCATTCTTTAATGATTAGTAATGTTTCTTCCACTAATTCTTCACATAATATTTCAATCTAAACGCAGACACATGCATGAAACATGTATTCTTTTACGTGCATATGATCTCTTTAAAATAAATAAATAACTAGAATATAAATAAGTAGAGAGAAGCAAGCCAGAGGTAATAGTAGAGATAAAATATATATGAAAAAATAATTTTAACAAACAACACGAGCGAGTTATGGTTTGGAGGTCTGATGGCTGCACTGACATGTACACAATCTTACGAACACAGATGGCCTTAGGGATCAGAGGAAGAAACACTCAACAGCTCACTTATTACACACATGCAGGACGGCCGTCTAACATTCAGCTGAGCCGTATTAAAAATAATGAGCCTGAGAACTCAGGATCAAACATATCAATACTTTTACGGTACTGATTACATCATTAAACTGGGAATAATACAAATATGTACTTATCAGACTTATATTGAACAATATATAATTAAAAACATTTGTAATAAAATAGTAAGTGTGTATATATATATATATATATATATATATATATATATATATATATATATATATATATATATATATATATATATATATATATATATGTGTGTGTGTGTGTGTGTGTGTGTGTGTGTGTGTGTGTGTATTATAGCAAAATTGATGTAAAATGCAGCTGTTCACAATGAAGTCACATGGCAAATTGGATCCAAACAACAGATCTGTGACATGGGGACAGATAATAGATTTGAACCATATTCAGTGGTGGTTTGAACTAATGGCTTCTGTATAAAATAATGATTTAATGAAACAATGCAAAATCACAAAGTCAAACTTTTAGACAATCGTCCACATCTCTGCAGAAACACACGAGCAAAGTAAAGGAAACACTAAGAGCCCATTAACAACACAAGTGCTCAGTGCGGGCCTGGAGAATGCAGCACACACTGGGGCCCTTGATTTCTCCTCACTAACACAAACCACATGCAGACGGAGCCCAGCTTGCTTCCAGGCCTCACATGCGAGGAGAACCCACAAATCCAGTGGTGGCTTCAGGAAGCTTAGGATGGATCAACATGGAGGAGACGGAACGTGTTCAATGCATGCAAATGACTCTCACTTATGAATCACCTTGCTTTAGAAGTTTACAATGAGATGCATTATATTACCTTATAATCTGAATCAGAATAACTCAATCTCGAGAAGAAACTTTAGGGCTATTGTGACTTTTTGCATCATGACAGCATGGCAATCCACCAAACCCAACCAATTCTCAATACCGTGCTGCAAGAAAATGATGCTATATTAGAAAGCATTTATACTGTATATACTTTTAATGTATGGCGGGTTTAATGAAAAACATCCAACTAATGAGAATCACCATTGACAACGATGGATACATTACAACAATGACAATGTAGAGGTTATAAGCTTAATGAAAATAACAGAAATGTATTTTCAAATGCAAAAGGTTGAATTATTGTGTTTTTTTTTTCCATTTAAATATTGTAACCTGACTATGTTTTGTGAAATTCTTCTTTTATAAGTTATAGTACACCCAAAATTGGAAATTTGCAGTCAGACTATCCAAGGGTTAGAACAGCAAAGAAGAAGCTCTGGGTTACAGGTGAAAATGTTGTAAATAATGTTCAGTTTCTTTCAAAGAACAGTTGTTTCACTTTCTTTTTTTTAACACCTCATTGTAGATTAGGAGCCATGGGTATTAATTTTGTGTTGCCTTATATGCTTTTTTGAACCTCAACTGATGGTGGCCAAGGACCACAGTTTCAGCTAAAAAATCTTGTTTACTGTTCAGCCTGAGAAAAAAAAATTCAGTAAACTGTAAGTGTTATTAATAAATGTCAGTAAACTATATAACAGCAAATTTTCATTTTTGGGTGAAATTTCCCTTTAACTACAATATGACAGTAAAATCAATTAGAACTGTTAAACCGTCTGGAATGAAAGATCTTCAGTTCACCTCTGTTTTGAATCACTATCCTAGTCTCAAATACAGCTGCATCGCTCCGCTGGCCACAAAAGCACTTCGCGTTTGATCTGAATGAACGGCCACATCATAGTTTACTCCGATCTATGACTCGTCACCAACACAGGTTATAAAAGCAAGGCGAGCTCACACTGAAAACCCTGATAAAAAGAGTGAGCGCAGAGCGGACGGAGAGGGAAGCGGTCCCTTGCGTGCTGAGGGCTCTCTGGTGAGCAGACATAGCACATTCTCTCGCCACATGCTGTAACTAAATGCCTGGCCCTCACATTCACTTCTTCTGTCTAATAGGGTGTATCAGGATTTATCGCAGTGGGACAAAAGACTTAAGCAGGTTTGGCCAATGATTCATGTGTCACTGACAGGTGGTAGCAGAGCAGAGAGCTGGAGTTCAATTCCTCCAGCATTATTAGGATCAATGGAGGGATTTCAGTGTGTAGGGAATGCCATAATCACATCATCAGAGAGAAGCAGAGCAGGAGATGATGAGACAAGCTCAGATACACGCATTCAGGCTCGGGAATGTTTGGGAAATTGCAAAACAAAAAATACCTTAAATGCTCCCGAGGATGAGTCAGAGAAACACTTGTCATATCTGATGCCATGTGCAGGCTGTGAATAGTGCAGTAAATGAAGGCTTTCTCTGCTCAACCATCTGACTCTTGACAGAATCGCTCACTGATACTCACGGAATCAGAGCTGAGATTGACCTTTGTGTGCTAAAGAACAATTAGCTGACCAACAAGACCACCGACTCTGAGTGAAGGAGGATGTGCAGAGATATAAATGTGTCAGCCAACAACTTCCATTAGCAATGAACCAGACCAAACCAACTTCCATCAATGAACCAGACACAAGTCTCCCAACACACCTGACTTGTTATATGTGGTTCTTTGCTCAATACTGCCTTCTTGTGGCCAAATCTATCACACCAGCAAACATTCAAATCAAACTTTGTCAAGCAGCAAGATTGTGTTGGTGAGGCCAGTAAACAAAGAATGTCTGCGGGGGATCATTAAGTTGATTGATTAGAAAACTCAATGTCCTGGCTCTTCCAAACTTTATAATAGCAGTGAATGTTTCAGGGGGTGTTGGCCTCCTGTAGCGAATCGACTGCGTTTGGACAGAGGCATCTCCAGGTTTTTGTGTAGTTTAGAGTGACAAATCGCACCTGCGTACTTCGAGGTCAAAATGCATACCTGCTATGCAACATGTGTACAAGCTGACAGGTCTGTATGAGTACAGTTCGGTCCACTACTAATGTCAATCAAATGTCACTCCTCCTTTACTTAAAGGGTTAGTTCACCCAATAATCAAAAAATTGTCATTAATAACTCACCCCCATGTCGTTCCTAACCCGTAAGAACTCCGTTCATCTTCGGAACACAGTTTAAGATTAATGACATGATTTTGATTTTTGGGTGAACTTTCCCTTTAATCATGGAACGATCCAATCAGTGCCGTGTGTTTCTGTGCATTTCACCAACAGAATGATGATAGCAGCCTCCATGCTAAAAACACAACTGAAGAGAAACACGAGATTATAAAGGGCATCCATTTCTGCTGAGTGCATCAGCTGTCATCAACAATGATCACGTGCCTCAGAGACAAATGTCCATGACCCCAGACGGTGACTGACAGTCTAATAATGGCTGCACTACACAAGGCCATTCTTGATAAGGAGCACAGTGCTTTAGAACTACGGTCTTCTTAAGAGGATGCTGTGTCCGGCCTGGGAAAGCTGATAAGATGCTCGGTCCTCTTCACTTCAGAGCGACACTGGCCATCTGATTGGAAAGCTGAAAGTGCTGCTCTCTCTGGGATCAGCTGCTATCAGATGGGTTTTAATAGTTCACTTGTTATAGCGCTTGAAGGAAAAACATTACTCCAGGACCCAACCACAGTCAATTTAAAACATTCAAGGGCTCACATCATATAATATATCAATCAAATTTTCCTCATACTTCTGAAATATAAGAGTTTACTGGAAATATACTGGGGTAAATCCTCTTTTTTTTTAATTAAACTGCAAAATCAACTTGTTCTGAACTCATGAAGCTTGCTGACTTTTCAAGTAAGACACTATGGTCAGGAATACAAACATCACTCAGTTCAACTTTTTTGGATAATGAAAATTTGACTATGAGGGAAAAATCTGTTCAGCATCAAACATCAACTAAAATTATTTTTTTCTGCTATCCCAGTCAACAGTTTTGATTTTTACTTGCTCTTCCAACATCATCATCAAAATTCATTCTATAGATAAAAACAAGTTTAATTGTAGTTATTATTACTATTTTTTCTCTGTACTCCCCTCTTGTTGTTGTTTGGGTCTCTGATGTATCTTATTGAAAAAAAAAAAACTAAAAGCAAAAAAAAACAACAACAATAACAAAAACACATGATCTCAAAACTTTTTTTTCTGTACTTTTCTTCCCACAATGTCATAGATGAGGCTTAAATGATTGTCACTTCCTGTGGGTTTCAATTGTAAGGAATATTATATTATTTTTAAAATTGTGAAAAATATTGGAGTATTGGAATTGTTTGATGTTAAAATATATTTTGATTGTATGGTTTTGGTTTTTGCAGGGTGACAGATGTGTTTACAACTAGCTACTTCTCATCCTTTCTTAGTTTTTATTTTAAAGTTTTTATAGTTGAAGTTCACTTTACAAAAAATAAAAGTTCTTTTGTTGGCATCCATGGAACCCAGAAAAAAAAAAAAAGAAGAATGATTCTTGTATGGTATTGGTGAAAAAAAAAAACACTTTGAACTGTATTTATAATGCAAAATACCTGTAAGATCTTCACTAAGATAAGAACATTTATACATTTTGAATATGTATTTGTATTTGTGAAAGCGAGAGTCAACACTTCTGTCATTCATGTCACTGTCTCCATCTGCTGGTCAGTCTTCATGAATTCATCAGGATGATTTTAAAGAAGTATGTGTTAAAGCAACAGGAGGCAGTGCTGTATGATCCTGAACACCTTCATCTGATGCTTCGTCTGCACATTCATCTCATTAATGTTCATTATCATCTCACATGTCTCACAATACGTTTTGAATAAGTTCCTAACAATAGATTACTGTACATCTGTCACAGATCAGTGTGCCTCCTTGGCTCCCCTGTTGTTGTTTGTATTGTCCTGTAATTTTCGGCAGCTTGTGGTCTGGGCAATCAGCACTGATCTTACAGCAGTAGTGCACAGATCATGAGCTGACTCTCCCCCACCTTATTCCCCTGTTCACATATATGCAGGGTGCAAATTACTAGGGGGCAAGGCTCGGGTTGTACCACCTTCTCCTATCCACGAGGGAGCTGTTCCCTGTCACGCTGAACCTTGGCTCAATCTGCCCACTCCATACTCAGGTGAGCCGAACTCATGTTGGTCTTTCCTGTCCCAGTGCTCACTGATTTTTACTTTCTAGCCTTCCTGTTTTTCCAACAAAGCAGTCAAAGGTGGCATTCATCATCATGCTCTTGGTGGGTCGAGAGAGAGTGGGGAACAGCCAAGTGGGACAGCAAGCAAGACTCCTTTGAGGGATTCTCAGATGAGTTGTACAAGGTGTTCAAGGAATCAGCTCGGGAAACGGAGGGGGCACAAGCCTTGTCGCTGCTATAGGAGGGAGAGCAGTCCGTGTCTGGGTACACAATTGAGTTCCACACACTTGCTGCATCCTGTGGCTGGAATGCTAAGGTACTCTGGGATCACTTCCATGGACTGGCTGAGCATGTGAAGGACAAGATCTATTCCCTTGAACTGCACTCTAGATTGGATGTGTTAATTGACCTCACTATTCAGATCGACGTCCAGATTTTTTTCCATTCCTGGCACCGGAGATCAAGGATTCCTCGAGAGCATATAGTCCGTAGTAGCTAGTGCAATGCCATCTCAATGCCTCGTTTTCCCACAGGAGGAGCCGATGTAGGTCAGGAGATCATGGCTGACCATGGGGGAGTGACGTCATCACCTGGCTAATCAGCTGTGTCTCTACTGTGGGAAGGCAGGACACATGGAAGCTTTGTTCCCTGTAGTGGGGCAACATTTACCATGCAAGAGAGAGAGAGTATGGAGAGCGTCACTACTACTCGACTCCCATCTGGTGGTTGTTCAGAGTTTCAAGTCTTGTTACAGATCAAGGGGGCTGTTTATCAGTTGTCTGCACTGACTGTCTCGGAGGTCGATCTCATGGATTCCGAGCTGGCCACACCCTAGCCCTTTTTGTTTAGCTCAGTGTTTGGGTGCTGCATTTTTCCCTGTTTGGTCTCTATCTGTGTTGCAGGAGGAGCCGGTGAGCCTGGTGGATGTACCAGAGGTTTACCATGACTTGAGAGTAGTTTTCAGTAAGTCCTGAGCTTCATCTCTGCCTCTGTACCACCTGTATGACTGTATGACTGTGCAGAGGCCTGGCACTTCTCCACCTAAGGGGCACCTTTACTTTCTGTCTGGACCAGAGATGGAGATGGCAATGGAGAGGTATATACACAATTCTCTGGAAGCAGACATCATCCGCCCCTCTTCCTTTCCAGCTGGGGTGGGGTTCTTCTTCGTGGAGAAGAAAGATGGTTTGCTGCGCCCCTGTATTGACTATCAGAGATTGAATGACATCACGGTGAAGAATCGTTATCCTTTGCCTATGATAACATCGGTTTGGTTATGCTGTATGCTTTCAAACTCTCTGGCGGTCGTCCAGGCACTCATCAATGACGTGCTAAGAGACATGGTCAACTAGTTTGTTTTTGTATACATTGACAACATCCTGATGTCCTATAATAACATGCACGATCATGTCCAGCACGTCAGGAAAGTGCTCCAGTGACAGAATTGTTTATTTGCCAAGGTGGAGAAGTGCTTGGTTCAGGTACGTTCAGTTCCATTCCTGGGATTTATTTTCTTACCAGAAGGTATCCGAATGGATGTCACCAAGGTAAATGCATCTCAAGCCGTGTTTGTAAACTTAAAGAGTTGTTTAGTTTCAGCTCCCATTTTCAATACCCCTGAGCAGTCTTATCAATCAATCAATCACCTTTATTTATATAGTGCTTTAAACAAAATACATTGCGTCAAAGCACTGAACAACATTCATTAGGAAAACAGTGTCTCAATAATGCAAAATTATAGTTAAAGGCAGTTCATCATTGAATTCAGTGATGTCATCTCTGTTCAGTTGAAATAGTGTCTGTTTTAATTTGCAATCAAGTCAATGATATCGCTGTAGATGAAGTGACCCCAACTAAGCAAGCCAGAGGCGACAGCGGCAAGGAACCGAAACTCCATCGGTGACAGAATGGAGAAAAAAACCTTGGGAGAAACCAGGCTCAGTTGGGGGGTCAGTTCTCCTCTGACCAGACGAAAACCAGTAGTTCAATTCCAGGCTGCAGCAAAGTCAGATTGTGCAGAAGAATCATCTGTTTCCTGTGGTCTTGTCCTGGTGCTCCTCTGAGACAAGGTCTTTACAGGGGATCTGTATCTGGGGCTCTAGTTGTCCTGGTCTCCGCTGTCTTTCAGGGATGTAGAGGTCCTTTCTAGTTGCTGATCCACCATCTGGTCTGGATACGTACTGGATCCGGGTGACTGCAGTGACCCTCTGATCTGGACACAGACTGGATCTCGTGGCCACGGTGACCTCGGAACAAGAGAGAAACAGACAAATATTAGCGTAGATGCCATTCTTCTAATGATGTAGAAAGTACGGTGTTATGTGAAGTGTTTCCGGTTCCAGTTTACCTAATTAATGCAGCCTAAAAATCCTTTAACGGATTTGGATATTAAAAGCATATTAGTATGTTATGTGTATGCCAGCTTAAAGAGATGGGTCTTTAATCTAGATTTAAACTGCAAGAGTGTGTCTGCCTCCCGAACAATGTTAGGTTTTTAGTCAGTATCAGTTCGTTGTGCAGGTGGATTTATCCCATGTGGGGGTTAGAGCTGTTTTGTCTCAAATATCATCTTTGGACAAGAGAATATATCCCTGCACCTTCTAACTAGCGTTCTACAGTTTGGCCACTCATCCGAACTAGCTTGCCACCCCGGAGTGACTCGTACGTGCATGTTAATCAAGCAGCGGTTTTGGTGGCAGTATGTGGTACAGAATGATTGATGGTTTGTGTCAGACTGGCCAATTTGTACTGCGGGTAAGGGCTCCAATCGATCCCTAGCAGGGCTACTCCAGCCACTGTCTGTCCCTTCACGGCCCTTGCCAGCCTTTACGGTTCAGCGGATAAGTGATGTGAGACTTAGGGGTAAAGGTCACTAATACCTGGTAGACTGGGAAGGCTATGGTCCAGAGAAGAGATGCTGGGTTCCAGCTAGTCCATTGTCCAATCCTGTTTCTGATGTCTTATTGCTACCTGCCCTGACCTTCGCCTGTTTTGTGGAGTACTCTTTTGTCTCACCCTGGATTATACCTGTTTACTGTTGTTAAATGCTGCCTGTTTTGACCACGATTCTAATAAAAGCCTGCACTTGGATCCACTACTGTTTTGTTATGCCTCTCAATGTTCCACATATATGTCTCTGCTTTTCTTGTCCTTTGTCTTGAGTAGAATGTTTTGTCTGTTCAGTATTCTGCCGTCTTGTGTTGTTGTGCAAAGCCATCACTTACCCACGTTGTGCCTATTCCTCATGACTCGTAGAGAGGAGATCTGGCAGCTTGTGTGGTTTGCATTCTTTGCCGGCCAGCTCTGGAATCTCCAGTGACCTGTTCACAGTGTTTAATTATTGTTTATTTTACTCTGTGTTTTTTCCTGTTGAGAATAAAGATCTTTCTTCTCACAAACTCCTCTGCATTTGAGTCCTCTGTTATCCCAGGCCATGACATCATCTAATTTTAAAATTGAACTCATTTTTGAAATATTAAAATATTAGAATTTTAAATAATAGTTCTGCTTAGTCCTCAGACACACAAACCTTCTAAAACTTCAGTAATGTCACATTAATTAGTTATGTGAATTCACAGCAAAATATTTCCAGTAGCCTTCAGACTTTTTCTTTATTAAGATGATTTAAAAACAGTTAACATAATCACAAAGGATGGCTATATTTCCTTCTAAACTCAATTTAAAAATTTGTTCTTTAACAGATATGACAGTCAATAAGAGCAAGAGCATGCTTAAAATGCATTCATATTCACTTTACTTTGACTCCTTGAAATCTGTCTGTTATATGAAGATCAAATACTGTTTACTGAGCACACATTCACGGAAAATAAATGACAATATATGTGGAAATGTGTGGTAATCAAATTTTTCCAAACATTGTGTTTATACTTTTTTTCTGATATACACTTGACAAGTTCACAGACTGAACAACAACAGAATATTAGTATTTACAAAGATACGAAGTTCACCTGCACTTCATTTTACAGTATGTGCACTTAAAGTATACTAGATACTATAAATTAGCAACACTTAAAAAGGATTTAAAGGGATAGTTCTCCCAGTAATTAAAATTTGCTATACTGGAAATTTAACATCAAAGATATAGGTGACTGTTTTTCTTTTGTAGAAAAGTAAAGAAGATTTTTAGCTGAAATCATGGTCCTTCTATTCATAAAATGGAAAAATTCAAAAAAAAAAAAAAAAAAAAAAGCATATCAGGCAACACAAAATTAATACCTGTGGCTCCTGACAATATATTGAGGTCTTATGAAGCAAAATGATTAGACTGTGCAAGAAACTGAATATTATTTACAAAATTGCCTGTAATCCATAGCCTTATACAAACGGGGAAATCTGATGCTTTTCTATGAACTGGATCTTTCAGATGGATTATTTCAATGAACTAGTTCAAATAACTGATTTACCATATTGTTTACATCTAATCATGTTTACACAATAATATTATTAAAGCACCCAATAATGATGTGAAACATGAAAAAAAGTGAATAAACTAGTCTTCATCAGTTCACCAGTTTTGCATAAACAAAGAAAAACCATAAAAGCTTTAATTTACTCCTTCATTTAAGTGCTCAGTTCAAACACGCTCATATCAGCAGCTCATCAGTCTTCGGTACGGTTCCTCGGTTAGGTGACTGTTGGAGGAACTGAAGCGCATAATTAGTTCATTCATTAAAGGATTTACTGAGTGACTGTCAGTAAATCCAATAAAATAAACTTGAATTGAATTGAACTGTCGGACGTCTAAGTTTTGATTAAGTAACTTGAGCTTTGAACAGAGAGTTAAGTCCGATTTAGTTCACTAAAAACTACCAAATCTAAAGAATGATTTGTTTGTGAACTGAACATTACTCTGGACCATTTGCCTGACGATCTGAATTACAAGTAATAATGTTGTACATAATGTTCAGTTTCTTGCACATACTGATCTTTTCACTTCATAAGACTTCAATATATTATCAGGTGCTACAGGTATTATGTGTTGACCGGAAAGGTTTTTCGTTTTGTTTTTTTTTACTCTCAAAATGTCAGTAGTCATTGACATGCATTTTATGAATCAACAAGGCCCAAATTTTTATCTTAAATGTGTCTTTACTGTTTTTTTTTGTTTTTGTTTTTTTTTGAAAGAACAAACATCACCTAAATCTTGGATGGCCTGAGGATGAGTAGTAGATTAACAGTACATTTTAGTTTTTTCTGTGAACGTGAACGGTGACCTTTAACATGAAGATGATCTTCATTTAAATCAGTTGGTTCAGTTCAGTAATAGTGCCTAATGATTACCAGTTATTGTAATTACTATAATTAGTACATATGTACATGCAAAACAGGACTGTAAAGTTCTGTGCTAACCAGCAGAACAGAACCTATCATCTGTTAGAACAACTGTTCACATAATCACAATGAACACACATGAAGAGTGATGCCGATGCCTCTGCATCGCATCAGGAAGCTGTGTGGAGTATCTGGCTGACCAACATTCTGTCCACTTTCACTTTCTCAGAGGTCATCATGCAGTGAATCATAAGCACATCCGGGCAAGCACGAGCAGCAGCAGTGCATGCTGCAGTGAATGTGGTGGCCGGAGGGAGGCGCTGTTGCACAGGTCCGAGTCGCAGCAGTGGATGGAGACTCCAGGCAGTTCCTGCTGCTGGCAGTGGCGTGAGGTGGCACAGCCACTGGTGAGGACGATGCCCAGCGCCGCTGCACTCACAGAGAGAGAGAGAGAGAGAGAGAGAGAGATGTCAGTCACAGAAAACAGCTGCCACTCACTTCTGATCTGCGTTGCATCACTGGAGCTTGAGTCTGGAGGCCAAACTCTCAGTCTGATAATTAACCTAATTAATAACGAGGCTCAGGGACTCGTGTCACCGTGAGCATCATGCAGTCACTCCAGTGAATGTACAGCAAAGGTCTCTCCTGATGGCAGTCAAATCTGTTTGTGTGGCAGTGAATGGAACTCTACTGACCTTGTTTAAGGCTAAACTCTAGCTGTTGAAATAATAGCCAGCTAACAAAAATATGCTGGGCATTCTGCTAATGCTCCTATTTAAATTCTCTGAATGTTCAGAATGTCCAGTTTTTAAATGTTGTCAATATGTTTTATTGGTTATGTGAACATAAGACAAAACTTTAAGGAAACATTTCATTTTAGGGTAACACTTTAGTTTAGACATGATGACTGAAAATGGTTCTGTATCCATATATATGTAGAAATACATATACACACTTTAGGTAAAAAACTATAATATGGTCAAAATACAGATAACACCAGACAAACAGTAAATGCATACTGAGTACTGAATTTTAACTATACATGGTACATACGTGTTGTAACGTGTAAAAAATATAATATGATCGATTTAATGAATGAGCTCAAATGCCAATTAAATTTAAATCTATAGAAAACACCTTTTTAGTTTGAAGTAAAAGTTACTATGTGTTGCTTTGTACTGAAATTAAATATTTCATTATCTATTTGTAGCTTGAAAAAAAAACAAGCATTTAAGTATGATTTTAAAAACTGTAATGCTGTAGTTTAGCACTCTGTTAAAATGCATATGGAGATTTATTGTCATGAATGGGAATTCAATGTAGAATAAAATGAATTCTCAGTTTTTTTATTTTTCAGATAATTCCCTACCAACAGCCTTGAGATGCTGGGATACACCTCATCATCATCATCATCATCATCATCATCACAATCATACAGAGGACAAACAACTGGAGAATGGACCGAGCAGTTCTGGAGCCATGAAAAAACATTTGCTTTTTACTTTAAATTTCAGTTTTTCAATTTTAGTTATTTTATTTAAGTTTTACATGTCATTTGTTTTAGTCCACTATAATGTCCATTTAGCAGACATGCTTTGAGTATAAGGGTCCAGCAGGAGAAGGACTGTAAACGTGTTACACAACGGTCCAGGCAAATAAACGCTTCCTGCTGGGATTAAAGAAACACCGGTCAAGACACAATTGAAAGCTTCTCTCTGCAGTCTTATTCAACTGAAGGCTGTCATCAGC
Source organism: Carassius auratus (assembly GCF_003368295.1). Classification (NCBI taxonomy): domain Eukaryota; kingdom Metazoa; phylum Chordata; class Actinopteri; order Cypriniformes; family Cyprinidae; genus Carassius; species Carassius auratus. Next base: position 27,684,617 of record NC_039247.1, read on the forward strand.
AGCTCTCCATTCTCCTGAGCTGGTGGAAACAGCGCCTCGTCAGCCGTTTGTTCGCACGCCCGCGCTTCAGACATCCAGGAGATTGACACGCTTCATTATTGACTCGCTTAGTGCTTGAGCTGGCACGTCCAGGAGAGATGTGTTTCTGAACACAGACAAACTGTGAAGCAACAACACCTAGGCCCTACTTCAACTTATATTATAAAAAATACTAATTCAGGCACTGCCTTAAAAGTTCAATCAAATTGGCTGTGAAAATTTTCTCGTCTTTAAACATGAAGTACAAATTGGTTCTGTAATTCTAATCAAATAAAGTGTTGCATATCTTATTGTAAATCATTTTTTACAGTGAATGATCTGTATACAAGATCACCACAGACTAACAATAATACCGAGTGAGGTTTATAGCTATGTGTGCGTATCTGGTACAGATGTCAGTTATATGAGGTCATTTCCGTCGAATGTCCAAAGAATATCAGAAGATTAAATTTCTAATCTTTGCATATGTGGGTCAGTGTCGATTCATCCACATAAATACTCTCCTCTCACGGCCTGCCACGCAGTGACCCTGGATTTGACAACAAGCTCGCGGTAAGAAACGCCAGAGATTTTCTCCACTGTTTAAAGGTGGGGAGAGTGAACGTGACTCACTGCTCTCGGTCCTGATGCAGAAGCGATGCTTGAAGCCCTTGTGCGAGTGTGTGCACGTGATGACCTCTGGATTAGTGCAGCCCACGTCCACATACTTCTGTCCGTGGAAGACGTTACAGCCGTAACACTGCAGGCCGGCGACTGAGAGGAGAAACACATCATCATTATCAGAGCCGCTCCACTATTTCTACTTGATTTTACCCATCAAATTAACTCAGTCCGGTCAGAGTTAAACAAAATGTATTTACTTTGATTCAGAGAGATTAAATAATATTTAAGACTTGATTTCATAAAACCAGTAAGTGTAGTTGTAATCATTTTTTGGTTACCATTTAAGATTTTCTTTTTGTTATTAGCTTTACAAGAAAAGTTGCTATAAAGTATGAAAAAGAGGACAAATAAATACATTAAACAAAAACACTGTGGTTTATATATAATATATGTACATCTATAACACAGTCTTGAATAGGTATGCTATTTCTACCTGCTTTTCCCAAATTAAAATTTTGCCTACAATTGCCTACAATTGTCATTTGTATATTGTCATTCACTGTCTAAATATTTGTATTTTTTATTCTTTTATTATGTGTTTTATGTTCTGTCGCTGTCATTCTGTTGTACTGCGGAGCTTCTGTCACGAAAACAAATTCCTCGAATGTGTAAACATACCTGGCAATAAAGCTCATTCTGATTCTGATTCTGATTTTGATTTGTCAAAATGAAATTCAATATAGGTTGATTCAGCAATATTTTCATCCACTGATTTATTTATTTATTTTTGATGCTTTCTTATTGATATGACATTAATGCTTTCTTTTTAATTACTGCTTTGAAAGAAAATATGTTATGCAGTAATGAAAAAAGAGGACAAACATAAAAAATATATAGAGTAAGGAATATATTTAAATAAAAATAAGTGTCGGTTTACAGATTTACAGACATTTTTTTTTTTGTATCTTTTTTTATTCCACTGTTTTTTGCTGTGTGTGCGCCACGAGATAATAATCTTCATTTTTGCACAAGAGCATGCTAATGAACCATTCTATGAGACGAGCTGTCATTAACACATTCAGCAGCAGTCTATGTTGTTTTTGACACTCATTATCACGACCACATGAAGGAAAACATCCATATGCACATCTGTATATGCACCATTTGCTTTTAAAAAAAAATTCTAGTCCACTTTTAGAATCCAATTAAATATAGGAAGAAAAAAAAATCCTACATACCATCCTAATTTTACAAAAGGTATCAACATTTACTCAGTGATGTTTCAGTCACACAACATTAATCAGGAATTTCTCAGTCATGCAATGGAAACATTGCTGATTAAATGTTGGTAACTTTTGCAGGCTGGGATAGTGTGCAGGATTTTTTGTTTCTATGTTTACTTTTTCCATTAGTCTATATCCTAAACATCAATCAGTGTGTTCCTGCAAGCGATCAGTGTAAATCCAAACCAGCAATACTTGTGAACTTCTGCAATACAGAATTATAAAATCATACATTTAATTACCGATACGCTTCAGCACACAAGACTTCATCAGATCCAGAAATGTTAAAGAATTAACATTTCTTCAGTTCTGATTATAGATAATCTTCAACAACCATCACAAAAAAGAAGAAGAAAAAGAAAGTGCAACTTTTACAAAATGTAAATACGCTGACTAACCCATAAGCTTCTGTGGAAGAATGTTTACAGAAAGCCAAAACTAGTGTTTTTATATGGATACAGTACAGACCAAAAGTTTGGACACACCTTCTCATTCAAAGAGTTTTCTTTATTTTCATGACCATGAAAATTGTAGATTCACACTGAAGGCATCAAAACTATGAATTAACACATGTGGAATTATATATGGAGTTATATACATAACAAAAAAGTGTAAAACAACTGAAAAAATGTCATATTGTAGGTTCTTCAAAGTAGCCACCTTTTGCTTTGATTACTGCTTTGCACACTCTTGGCATTCTCTTGATGAGCTTCAAGAGGTAGTCACCTGAAATGGTCTTCCAACAGTCTTGAAGGAGTTCCCCGAGAGATGCTTAGCACTTGTTGGCCCTTTTGCCTTCTGTCTGCGGTCCAGCTCACCCCTAAACCATCTGGATTGGGTTCAGGTCCGGTGACTGTGGAGGACAGGTCATCTGGCACAGCACCCCATCACTCTCCTTCTTGGTCAAATAGCCCTTGATGCCTTCAGTGTGACTCTACAATTTTCATAGTCATGAAAATAAAGAAAACTCTTTGAATGAGAAGGTGTGTCCAAACTTTTGGTCTGTACTGTATTTATTATGAGTGCAGGATGTCCCAGTTCTGGGTCTGGTGAAAGTTAGTGTGTTGAAACAATTGATAATAAACAGTGGATCACTCTCACTCTCTGCTTAAGTGACATAAGATAAAAGCTTCTAATATATACACAAAAATGATATATTATTTATATGAAATACTAATAAGTACCTTTAAGGTATTAATATGTATCTTTAATATGAGTACCACCCCCTTAATGCTTAATTGCAGATACAATCATATTACGGAAAAAATTATGTATTCAAATCACAGTACATTATGAAAGATTGTTATATTACATTTCCCTGCGACATTTCAGTTGAGTATTAGAAATGTTATGTTGTGTGTATGATGTAATTAAATAAAAGTTTCTATCATGTGTCATGATGTTCATTAAGTGTAATTTATATGTTTTGCATCATTATTCCATTCATAACTGAAAGCTAGTTTCCTGTACCTCACATTTTCATCACAGCCTCAACGTGACGTTATTTCCCGTAAGGGAACATTGTGAGCATCAAAAGGTTTTTTTTTTTTTTAGAGAATGAATGTTCCAGTGCACTGTAAGTATCTGCAATTGCCTTTCTGAACTAGGGAGCTTCTTAGGACACATCCGAAGATTTTTGGCGCTCATTCACTGACGGATTTGCCAAGCAACAAATAATAGAAGAGGAATCTGTAAACAGCAGTGAAGACTGAGCGGCTCTTGTCTTCCATGCTGTTTGTTCAACAGAGTGCTAGAGTGATGAGGTTTTATTTATTTTATTTTTTGCCTACATGTAAGTTAGCATCACTCTGACAAAACCCCAAAAATATATTCTAATAGTTTTTTGGATTATTGCAGAAAATCAGCTCTATGACTAACAACAGTTCATGATTCTTATACATTTGACTCATCAATATGATCTTCGATTAATATTTTATGTAACATTGTAACATTTTTTTAAGTAAAAAGAACAACGCTGGCCATAAACAAACTACACCATGGTCACATGACTTCAACATCACCACTAATAAGCTTCAACAACTCTTTTAGTCTTTATTTTAAAAAACATTTTCCTTGAAAAGCTGAGATAGAATTGTTTGATTATAAATATAATGAGGTGACAGAGATTGGTGAGTAGATGAGTTTACCTGTTCGGTGAGATGATGTTTAATGTCCCATTAGACATATGTTGGTAACAACCTCTTTAAGACAAGTAAGTTTTTATGCTGAAGAATAAAATTGGTAAAATGTGAAAATATCTTGAGCTTGTGTTGAACACAGATCTTATTTCAGGTATCAAACCAAAAACCTTTTCAAAACCCCAGGTTTCAGGACGATGGAACTGGATATGATACAAAGACTCGTTTTCAGAGTTTCAGACTACATCTCTGCAGCACTGTATTGACATGAAAAACTCTGCATAGCATTGGTTAAATAGGTGAACAGCTGTATGAAACAGCTGCTTTGTGTATCGTCATATCTCCTCTATTCTATTAGTAACACGTTTACTGTAAGAGACTTAAAAGTAGTAAATTAATCAGCCTTATTTATGGATTTATTCATCATATCAGCATCTATTGCCAAAGCAATGGGATGTGGTGCACGAGAGCATCAATCTGTGAAAATGAAAGAGACAGTCTACGAATGGCCATTCCCGAGCTGAGACGCTCCAGCCGCTCGGCACAATAAATAGCCAAAGCAAATGCTCCCGGCCCGATTTCAGATGCCCAATAATCCCAGCAAATGCTCTTTTGAAAATCACTTCAATAAAAATCTGTTGAAATGAGTGTGAAGCCCTGGGCAGCCCATGAGCGCTTTTAGAACATGTGTGTGTGTGTGTGTGTGTGTGTGCGCACGTGTGTGTGTGTGTGCGCACGTGTGTGTGTGTGTGTGTGTGTCGCTCTCTGAAGGTTTGTGTGTGCATCTGTTCAGGTGCTGCATGCCACATTCTGCTGCAGGTTACACAAAGATCATAAGTGCTTAGATCGAGTCTGAGTTTAGTCTGTACTGAGATCTGCTGTGTGTTTGACCCATTTAATGTTAACATTAAAATTATTCATAGATCATAAAGGCTGTGTAATACAGGTGATAATCAGGTCAATATGATCATTAAAAGTCAATAGAGCTTAAGCAGGATCTTCTGTCATGATCCATCATCTCTTATTTATATATCCATGTCAACCAAATATCATCATGCTGTCAACACTGGGATGTTAAGAGTGTGAGTCTGTCAGAGTCATAAATCTAATTCATAAAAGCCTTTCCCTTGAAAAAGTTTATTATTTTTACATTTGCAAACCTATGCAAACAATATTTTTTCTCTTGGCCAAAATCAGTGCAATAAGCAATCTTATGTTTGCCACTGTTAAATAGTTAAAGCTTTGTGAATTTGGATAAATCAGTGTCATTAGATTTGTAGCTGCTCCCACTTTTAAGCACATGGTTATCTTTACATATTAGGTGTGAAATACAGGCTGTAAGAATTAGTCATCTGGATTTTTTTTTTTTTTTTTTTTGGATGAAGAAATTGACTTATTAAGCTAATTATATACAGTACACAACGCAATCTATATATAAGTGGACATTTTGCATTTTAAAATAAAATGTAAATCGTTTTTCCAATTGCCTAAATGTCCCAATGTGAGGCTTGGTCAGATTCAACTCATCACACATTTGCCCTCAAACTACATCTAAACACACACACACACACTCACCCTGTGTGGAAAGCAGTGCCGATGCTAAAGTGAACCCGAGCCCGTAGAGCAGCAGCGCGTGTGAAGTCATCAGTGACCGTCCGCTCGAGCTCCAAGCGCATCTGAGATCCAGTGCAACTCCAGGGTCTGTCAGAGAGGGAGCAGCATCGCCTCCTGACGCTGTGTGTGTGCCTCAGAGATGCATCTGGAGGTGGAAAGCGCGTTCCTCCTGCTCTCTCTCTCTCTCTCTCTCTCTCTCTGTGTGCTGTGTGTGTGATCAGAGGCTGATGATGATCACACTAATGTGAGTGTGTGTGTGTTCTTTCTACTTTCGTCTAGCAGAGACATTCTATCTAATCGAGAATTAAAAATAAATCCTTTCTTAGAGTCTGTAATGCTGTGGATAAGGCAGCTTTGCTGTAAGCCTCCGCTCACAGTGCAACATATGGTCTCTTTCTCTGATATTGAGAGATATATTTATACAACTCATGACATATTTCACCTAGCAGGGCTTTGGCTTCTTCTGATGGGTCATTGAGTCTCAGCACGATCAGATGGAGACTCTGCTGAGTGAAAATGACTCTTTGTGTTTTGTTTTTGTTCCACTTTTTGGAAAAACACAAATTTGAACATCAAAGCGACTCATTTTAACTTTGAAACATTAGTTTCAAAATCATTCTGATGGTACAGTGACTTATAAAAAGGCGGATGTCTTCTCTTTCTTTTCCAAATGTTTGTTCTGGCAGGTTTAAGTTTGGTACAAAATCCAGCTAAAGGTGTGGATTGCTTTAGGGCGGCAACAAATGCACATACAGTATACAGCGACCCACTGCAAATATACTGTAGTCTCAGCCTCAGACATCACATACACAGACCGTTGGCTGAACGTCTGATGCATATGGGACACAGAAGTGGAAACACTTCAGGAGTGTCCCATAATCTTTAATACATACATCTACATATCATCTGTTCACTCTTAAATATAAAGCTCCTTTATCTTTCTTTATCATATCTTTGCACTGACAAACCCATACATTTCCATTGCACTAAAGGTTCTTTGGTGGAAAAAGATACTACATATTATTATTGTTCACAATAAGAAAATAATGGTTATTTTTAAAAAACTGTTCACTATGAAGTACTTCTGGGAACCAAAAATGGCACTGTGAAAACCCTCTTTTGGAAGTTTAATTCTGATGAGTCTAGGAGCTTCATTTATACTCACACCATCACTAGATGATAGACTGAAGCTGAAGCTGAATGCAAAGTTAACATTGAAGAGAATTCAGCACACCTTATGCCTGGGTTAGGCTACATGATTTTAGCCTGATTTTGCCATGATTTGCTTTACATAGGGTGTCGTAGGGATTCATAAGTGATGGATGATAACATTCCATGTCTGCGGTGCTTCACGACATCATGACAGAATTTTTTTCTGTCGTTCACGATGAGTTCTGTTGACCAATAGCTGACCAGAAGCTCTTTCATTCACAGTTTTCAAACATAGTGAAATGAAAGAGAGGTAATGGTGCTGCTAGGTGGAATTATGAGATGGAGGAGAGGTTCATGGAGCTGTGGCAACAGTGCTTCTGCCTGTATGATGTGTCATCAAGACTATCACAACAGAACAAAAAAAAAAATGCTGACGAATGAAAGTCATGGAAGTGCTTTAACGATGTTTGCTCTTTTTTTCCGGAAGTCATTCGCAAATTCTGAACTTCTCGATGACATCTTGCATGTCATTAAAGATGGCATGCAATGAATGGTCCAAAACTAATGTCCAAAAACTAAAGCCTGCAGGTAAAATAAAGCTTTTGCTTTTATTTTTTTCAAAATTATCAGTGTAAATTGAAACCAGATTCTCTATGCATTTCAAATGCAGAAAGACGTTGCAAATACTTCTGGAAAATTTGAGAAACTGGCTTTGAGAAGATATCTGGCAAGGCGACCTAGGGCCTGGTTTAAAGGGAGCCCGGTTAAACTACAGCAGTTTAATGATGCATCTACATTCCAGTGTATTCTACATGCATTTAATTCACTGGATTTGTTTGCAATTGCAATTGTTTAAAAAAGGAAAGAAGTCATAATTACACTTGATTATTTTATTGTAATATTGGACCTGTAAACTGATTATTTTCAGCCAACATTTCATTTTGTTCTTAAACAAACAATATGTACAAGAGACATTGAATGAAACAACATTTACAGCACAATTAAAATTATTTTTTGAATGACAAAGCTTTTTCTGCAATAGTCTATGACATCAACATTAAGTGGTTGCACATAGATTGACACCGGGAACTTTTGAAATCATATTTATGTATCAACAAGTCAACTCAGGACAATTCAGATGGCAATTGTTATTCATATGAACATGTGAAAAAATTATATAGATGGCACCTCAGTGATAACTCATGGATTTGATGATTTATTCACAGTGGAGAAAAAAAGATGTGTGATCATTAAGAACCTAGGAAAGCACTGCTGACATGGCCAGCTGCATGGTTGTCTGCTCTAAATAAAATGTCATACTCTTGGAATAATAGATTTAAATGTAATAATATATTATTTATTATTTATTTAAATCTCTGGTTTAAAAATAGGAAAATAGACCCAGTGTAGGTGAAATGGTTTTCTTAAATTTTATCTCTCAAAATGATGGGCGTTATTAAAAATGTGGAGATGTCATCACAATTTCACCATGAAATTTCACCAGTTAGGCACACCATAACTGCTTTAAAAACTGCCAGAAGCCTTGGAGTTATGATTGATGATCAGCTGACTTTCTCAGACCAAATTGCTATATATGCTATATATAAAAGACCTCTAACACTAGTTTGCTCTATTCTTTTTCTATTCTATCTGTTTTCTTTTTATTTATTATATTATTTAAAAGCCCTTGCTACGTTTCCTGTGTTTAACTTAGAGTTGTTATAGCACTTATATATCATTGCTCTTTTTGTTGTTTTTGATTGTTTCCATTGTCCTCATTTGTAAGTCGCTATGGATAAAAGCATCTGCTAAATGACTAAATGTAAATGTAAATGTAAGTATTCCCTCCACATGTTCAAATTTACTAACCCAGCCTCTGGTTCGATTTCAATGGTTGAATCTGTAAAAAAAAAAATTTCCTTTATGCCCTCAGAACATGTTTAATTAACTAAAACTTCCATCTGCCATTTCGTCAGAATTTTCCTCAGCAGCGGAAGAAGCCAGAAATGTTCCCTTGTGGCCATCCAGCATTCAAAGAGCAAATTTCTGAGCATTTTCCCTGTGATGTTGTTGGAAATGTCTCTCTGCGAGTTTGGCTCATGCAGGAGGTCCATGAAGACAGGCACAGCAAGTGTGTTGTCTGTCTGGGCAGTGCCCATAGAGGCTGCTTTCACTGGGATGGCATGGTCTCACTGCAAGAGCACAAGTCTCGCCGCTCTCCGCTTGTGGATCGCCTTCTTTAATGAATTTGATCCTTCTCACTCTACTCTCTCATTTCCTCTTTCCCCTAGGAGAAAGAAACAGTGGAGCAGTCGGGTTTTAAAACTGGGCTCGAGTGAACTCATGCTCACATGATCACTGTCCCCCCGACGCCTTGATTCAACAGTGTGCTTCACATGTGAGGATCAACGCCCCTCGTCGGCTGCAAGGGGTTTTATTTCCTATGGTGCATCTGAAGAGGAAGCCATTTTGATGACTCCATGTCATTAATGGTTTCGGATGCTGAAGAGTGGGCATGTTCTGGTGAAAAGCCTGAAACCCCGCCTCTAACACAGACAATACGGCCCCATGTGGACAGCGAGCTAATCCATGTTCTATCTAAGGTTATGAAGGATCTCGGCCTAGCTTGGCCAGCTCAAGAAGAGCCTTGACAATTGGGAAGCTGTCAACATTCCTCCTCCCAATGGCCCGGTCTGTTCACAAGGAACTCACCAGGACATGGTGTGATCCCTGCTTGGCCCGTGCTAATCTCTCTACTTCCACCAGTCTCACCACTGTTGATGGCGCTGAAGAGGTTACAGCAACCAACCTCTCTCCTCCCTTTCATACTCAAATTCACTGTTTTTAACCAAGTGCCTTTCTTTCACAGAACAACCAGCTGGACAATAACCAATCTGGCTTTAAAAGTGGTCATTCAACCGAAACTAACTTGCTGTCAGTCACTGAATAGCTGCAAAAGAAAATGATCAGTTCTCATTCTACTAGATTTATGTGCTGCTTTTGACTCTGAAGAATCATCTTATCACGGGGCATCACAGGAACTTCACTTCGATGATTCGAGGCTTACCTCGCAGGTAGGTCCTTTAGGGTTGCATGGGGAGGGGAGGAATTAAGATCACATCAATTGGTCACAGGAGGTTCCTCAGGGATCAGTTCTTGGACCCATCACATAGGCACATGGGTTATCCTACCATTTCAGCTATGCTGATGACATGCAGCTTTACCTTTCATTTCAACCAGATAAACCAACAGAACCTTCATGGATCTCAGACTGCAAAAAACATACACAGATCACACTTGAAAGAACATCACCTTCTGTTCAACCTGGCAAAAACTGAGCTTTTCGTCCTCCCAGCCAACCCATTAGTATCATCCGGAATCTTGCGGTGATCCTTAATGTTCAACCGACCCTTCAAGATCAAAAACAGCATGATCATGCAGGTTTGCACTACACAACATCAGAAAAATCAGACCCTTCCTAACAGAACATGTAACATGCAACTTTTCCAGGCCCTTGTAATTTCTAGGCTTGACTATTGCAATGCTGTTCCTGCTGGACTTCCAACATGTGCAGTCAGACATCTGGAAATGATCCAAAATGCAGCAACATATCTTGTTTTCCATGAGTCCAAGAGAGCCCATGCCAGACTGCTTCTCATCTCTCTGCACTGACTTCCAGTCACGGGTCGCATCAAGCTCAAGAGATTGGTGCTTGCCTTCTGAACAGCCACAGACTCCACACAATTCCACCTCCACTCGCTCTTACCAGCACATCACCTACAAGCCTGTGGTCCGTAAATGAGTGGCACCTTGTGGTGCCATAGCAGAGATGCACAGATTCACTCTCAAGGATGTTTTCTTTCACCGTTTCTTGCTGTTGGAAAGACTTTCTTATCTCCATCTAGACAGCCGAATACCTCACAATTTTCAAGAAACAACTGAAAACTCATCTCTTTTGTGAGAATCTAATGGCATCCTTCTAAAAACATTTGGTAACTCTTTCTATGAAGATATAGTTATAATGTATTATAAGTCTCATATCTTGCCATTGTTAACTTGTTACTTAAAGCAGACAAAGACCACTTATAAATAATAATAACAACAATAATAATACAAATAAAAATACTATTTAGTATGGGTTCATCTGTAGTGGCCTGACCGAGTGGTGAGGCCAAGGCAACGGAAGTCATGGCCTTCTGAGTTCCCTGCTCTGCCATGGTGTCCTGGTCTGCCTGCTGTGCCATGGCCGGCCGAGCTCCCTTCACCTTCATAGAGGGCAAAGCACCCTTCTCCTTCATGGCCGGCCGAGCTCCCTTCACCTTCATAGAGGGCAAAGCACCCTTCTCCTTCATGGAGGGCCAAGCTCCCTACTCTGCCATAATCGCCCAAGCACCCTACTCCACAATGGTGCCCTGAACTGCCCACTCTGCCCTGGCACCCTGAACTACCCAATCCACCATGGCTACTGGAAATACCTGTCCTGCCATGGCCCCCTAGGCTCCCTGATCTGCCAGGGCTCCCTGACCCCCTCACTGGTAAAATTGTTACAATGGGATGTGCCTAACGGAAGAGGGGAGTAATATCAGTGTTGTGGACTTGTGTTTTCTTGTTTTACCCCATCTTAGTTCCTGTTTTTCTTATTTGGTCTTTCCTCTTCCTATCCTCATTGTGTGAATTAGTTTCCAGCTTTGTTTGTTTAAGTAGTTATTTTTCTCCCAGGTGTGTCCTATTGGTGTCTGTATGTTGGTGTTCTGCCCCTCGTTTCCCATCGGCTGTTAGATTTCATCCCAAAGTTCCTGTGTGTAAACCTTAGCTTGTTGGATTAAAGTCTCAATGGAAGTATTCTCCAGCAAAGTCTCCTCGTTGAGAATGAGTTTAAGAGAATGAAAATTTGAAATCCCAAAAAGCTTGTGATCGTGGTTTTGACTATCAATCTTGATTACTTGCCCCAAATTTGACAATCTCCTTTCTTTGTTGGAATTGTCAATAAGTGATAAGTGGATAAATGAATGATCATATCTTCATCAAATCATGATCTTATTGTAACGTGCTTACAAAAGACAGAGGCAGAAACTTAATAATGACACAAAGGAGACCCAAATAACAACACAAGCATTGACAGCACTCTTATGTTGTCTTATGTTGTATCATGAAAATGAAACTGATTTTATTGATGTGACAGGATTTACCTCTCATGTTAATTGGTTGGTCTATTTTAACTTTAGTCAGTTCCGTCGTCCTGAGCTTTTAAGAGCTGAAGATTAATTATTAATCTGACACAGATATGACAGGGTAATAGTTAAACATGAATATTTACATCTTAGAGTCATGATCCACTCAATAATGTTTGATTTCCCTCAAAACCTCGGCATGGCCTCCCTCAAACAGTCCATTTGAAACGTGCAAGACCGAATCTAGAGAATCAGCAAAGGAAAAGCCTACTCCATAATCAGAGTTCATTTAGTTTCTCAACATTACATTAGCGAATCCTGCAGATGTCAGAAGCGGGTGCTAATACCAGCAGCTTTATCCTCCAAATATAATATAATCCTCTGTATGGTGTGGATTTGAATCTACACATGCTCACCAGCAACCATGAGCAAGTAATTCGTTAGTTTGATGTCTTCAGATGGAGCCAGTGAGTCTCCTGCCTGCATATTTACTCACTTGAAAGAGAATAAGTAACACAGCATCGTGTTTACACTTGTGCCAGTTTCTATGAAATTAGGTCGGAGCCCAGAAGAAATCAGATGACTTTTGTAATTTATGATGAACCTCTGTCACATTTAAGATTGATCGCCTCTGATGCAAACTGCATGTCACACACAAACATGTTCATAAAAGGATTTTCTTCTTGAATTCACATGATCTCTGCGATCAGAGGAACTGTTGTCATAAACACTAGCTTCATCGTCCATTCAAATGAAACTAATACATGTGGATGAGAGATTACTGGATGAAACACAGCATGTGTTCAGCTATCTAGAGAATAAAGTCAGTCTGTGTTCAAGCATATGCTGAAAGCGACATGATAAGGTCATGATTCTGCCACCAGCGCAGGTCATTCAGGCACACGGGAGCGAGATGAGAACAATCTCATGATGTATTTTCAAATCTCTTTCTCCCATCTACAGAATGGGAAGGACTCGGGTTTTCTGTTTAATCATATGCTGGGAGCGAGGCCAGGGATTTGAGCTGAAAGCTGTGGCTCTAAACATTTACAGGGCTTCAGAAACGCTGGCTGTGATGGACGCCTGGCTTCATGCTATTGATTATCAGTCTGCGCGTCTGTGCAAATAATAGCCTACTGCAGCTTCATTCATACAGCAGAAACGTTTCTGTTTCATCATGTATTGTCATCTGTTTTTTTTAGTCTCTTTGCAGAGAGAGCTCTCGTCCCTTTAGTTTTGCATGCATGTCCGGTGCACAGCTGTGCTGATGACTAGTGCTTCTTAATAGCTGATTGAAATGGACAAGGCAGCATTTGAATAAACAGGTTTGTTTCACCTGTTTCTCTTTAGAATTAATGGTTTGTTCACTGAATTTGGATTGATGTTAGTGTCACATCCAGAGGGAACTAATGATTCTTAATGATTACATCTGGATCTGCAAACACCTATTTTTATTTTTTTTTAAATTCAATGACTCAACAAGCATCTCTTAAACAGCTTATGTTTTCCTTTGTCACATTATTCATGAAAAATACGTAGATGTGGTATGAATTCACACAACTTGATTTGTAAAAAATGTACAAATACGATTGTACAAATTCATATGAATATGCCAGTGTCTGACAGGAGTGAAAATGAGGCTGTGAGGGGCAGAAGGCCAGAGACGTTTCTAGTTGAACGATGTTTAGAGTGCCACCAGCTGGATGGGAGAAAAAGTAATTTACTGGCCTTCATGCTGTATCAATATGTAAAGTTCCTTTTTCTGCTGAACATAGAATATACTTTAAGAATGCAGGGAACCAAACAGTTGACAGTAGCTATTGACTTCCATAGTATATTTTTCCCATAAAATGGAAGTCAACTGTTTGGTAACATTATCTTAATCAAATGGATCAATCGCCACCCCAGCTACGTTTCAAATTTAATTTAATATACTGTGAAGGTCATAATTTCATTAAAGCCTTATAGGGCAAGGTTTATTAAACTCCTATTTGTGTAACAGAAACACACTAATATGAGATATTTTTGTTCTGTTTGTTAGTAGGCCTTTTTCACAGTCCATGTGTCATCGCATCTGGCTCTAATTATTATTATAAAGGATTTTCCACTTGCATTATTATCAATGAACATGAGACAGCTTTGTGAAGAAAATGAAACTCATTTACAAACCTGGTTCAAAAAAGTTGGGACAATGTACAAATTGTGAGCAAAAAAGGAATGTAATAAATTTACAAATCTCATAAACTTATATTTTATTCAAAATAGAACATAGATAACATATCAAATGTTGAAAGTGAGACATTTTGAAAAGTCATACCAAATATTGGCTCGTTATGGATTCAATGAGAGCTACACTGTTACTCTAGGGCTATAGGACCACGTAACAGAATAAGAAAAGGAGATGTGGCAGCAAGGTTCGATTCCCAAGCCCAGAGCTTTAACAAAAGCCAACCATTGGCTCATATCAAAAGCAAGTTCTTTAATTTAACAGGTATGGGAGGATGTCAAGACTTCGAGAGGGGGCAAGGCCAACATATCAAACAAAAACCCTCTAACTATTAGGGAGAAAACTAACAAAAGAAAGAAACAAAAATACAATAACAATAAACTAACTCCCTTACTAGCGTAAACAGGAGAAAACCAATAACATGATAAAAAAAATGGCACCCACCTCTCTACTAACTTTCCCAATAAATTAACAATAAGTTTAATAGATAAACAATAACAGAATTACAAACAAACAAAATAATAACTCTCAGAACAAACCAGATTCCTTGTCACAGGCTACAGTTAGCACAAGGGTGTTAACACAATAACACTATAGAGGAATTAACCAAAAACTCCAGCAAACACCAAAGCTGTCTGGGTTGAGAACAGAATCCTAACGATGCAGCCTCCACACACACACAGCTTGTGCTGAGCCATGGTGCAGCTTAAAACCTCACAGCTTCCTCTCCTCCCGCAATCCCATCAGGTCATCAATTAGTTGAATCAGGTGGCAGCCCTTACCTCCTGCTTAGGGAAAGTAAATGAGTAGAGAGAGAAACTGGGAGAAAACAAAACAAAAAACTGCCTCTCAGAGTGGCAGTGTCTCTCAGAAGTCAAGATGGGCAGAGGATCACCAATTCAATGCTGGAGCAATATCAGAAAGGAGTTTCTCAGAGAAAAATTGCAAAGAGTTTGAAGTTATCATCATCTACAGTCCATAATGTCATCCAAAGATTCAGAGAATCTGGAACAATCTCTGTGCATAAGGGTCAAGGCCGGAAAACCATACTGAATGCCTGTGATCTTTGGGCTCTTAGACGGCACTGCATCACATACAGGAACGCTACTGTAATGGAAATCACAACATGGGCTCAGGAATACTTCCAGAAAACATTGTCGGTGAACACAATGCACCGTGCCATTCACTGTTGCCGGCTAAAACTCTATAGGTCAAAAAAGAAGCCCTATCTAAACTTGATCCTGAAGTGCCAGCGTTTTCTCTGGGCCAAGGCTCATTTAACATGGACTGTGGCAAAGTGGAAAACTGTTCTGTGGTCAGACGAATCAAAATTTGAAGTTATTTTTGTAAAACTGGGACGCCATGTCATCCGGACTAAAGAGGACAAAGACAACCCAAGATGTTATCAGCGCTCAGTTCAGAAGCCTGCATCTCTGATGGTACGGGTTGCATGAGTGCGTGTGTGTGATGGGCAGCTTACACATCTGGAAAGGCACCATCAATGCTGAAAGGTTTATCCAAGTTCTAGAACAACATATGCTCCCAACCAGACATCATCTCTTTCAGAAAAGACCTTGTATTTTCGAACATGACACACATACTGCATCAATTACAACATCATGGCTGCGTAGAAGAAAGATCCGGGTACTGAAATGGTCAGCCTGCAGTCCAGATCTTTCACCCATAGAAAACATTTGGTGCATCATAAAGTGGAAGATGTGATAAAGAAGACCTAAGACAGTTGAGCAACTAAAAGCCTGTATTAGACAAGAATGGGACAACATTCCTATTCCAAAACTTGAGAAACTTGTCGCCTCAGTCCCCAGAGGTTTGCAGACTGTGATAAAAAGAAGAGCAGATGCCACACAGTGGTAAACATGGCCTTGTCCAAACTTTTTTGAGATGTAATGATCTCATTGCATTTTGTTTTAATTCACAATTTGTACAGTGTCACAACTTTTTTTGAAACCGGGTTTGTAGGTGGATTTCGCAATAAACGGCAATATTTTAAACTGTTTATTTATACCGATGCCCTACCATGTATGTCATTCTTCATTTTGATGTGTAACATTATCTGATCGACACCATTGTTTATTTCCGAATTGTGAGGCTGATGATGCACAAATGGTAGAGACAACCAGTGACCCTGTTATTCCTACTTCTTCCCCATCACAATTTATGTGACGTGAATCTAGAAATTTCATTTGGAACTGTAACTCTTTCAAATCAGTCATGCTGCAACCCATCCATTTAGAGAGTTTAAACCGATGTTTAGAATATTACCCTATGACTTTGTACATGTTCAGGCGTTAAGCTTTGTTATGCATTGTTAAATGTTCTTGTTATTGTTCTGGTTTTATGTCAGAATTAAAACATTTAAAACAATGCAGTTGTTACAGCTGCTGTATAATTTAAGTTTACATTTTATTAAAGTTTTCTGAATACTTTGGGAATAAAATGTCCTGACCATGAATAATTGTAATGTGCCTTGTTAGCAAACTATTCTCAACATTTAAAAATCACTAAACACTTGTAATCCTGTTTACCACATCTACCAACTGAGGTAATACATCTTAAAAGAAAAACTTGAAAATACTTATATTTAAACACCACATCTTCGCTTGTGTGTAACAAAACAGCCTTTTTTTTTTTTTTTTTTGGAATAAACGATGGTTGTTTTTGTCGATGCATAGAATTGTAGGTGATCTGTGGCAGTGAAGGATACACCTCATGCATCCTCCGAATTCCTGTGAAAGGTCGCATTCGGAGGTTGCATCCGGAGTGTCCTACTTGCATTTCTGAAATAAGACAGCCTCGATGACATGCAATGAACATACAATGGTCACTTAACGGAGGTTAGGAGATCTTGTGATGCTTTTTAAATCAAAGTTGGGTTTGATTTTGACCTCACATACAAACATAAGTAGGCTAATTAAATTTGTCTATTTTAATGTAAGACAAAATATGTTTCATCAGTGATAAAAAATGTATATAGGTCAGTAGTGTGAGCAAGTTTAGTATGAAAATGTTTTATAGTAAATAAGACACAATTAGACAGTATTTAAGTAAAATAATAAGGAAGATGTATTTGCAACACCGGATGGAGTGATGAAAGCTGCACGCAAGCTCAGTGTTGTCAAGGTAACATTTGGTCAGTCATTCCCTTCACCAAGAGAGTTCCAAACACTAATGCGACAATAATGCCCTACACCCTTCAAAGAACACACTTCAAGGGCTCTGCCGTTAGATTAGAATTTATTAGAACCCGGAAGGATCTAATAAGGATTTTTACTTTGGCCATGTTAAGCATGAGAATCCAACTCTTTAACAGTGTTTGCTTCCATTGTCCTCATTTGTAAGTAGCTTTGGATAAAGGCATCTGCTAAATGACTAAATTTAAATAACTTATGAATGCATGAAACAGCAACAACATTCTAAGTAAGCTGAACCATGATTTAA
This sequence comes from Carassius auratus, assembly GCF_003368295.1. Taxonomy (NCBI): domain Eukaryota; kingdom Metazoa; phylum Chordata; class Actinopteri; order Cypriniformes; family Cyprinidae; genus Carassius; species Carassius auratus. The sequence continues at coordinate 27,702,303 of NC_039247.1, forward strand.
TATGTTTTCATGATAATTTAAGTAGTTTAATAAAGCATGTTTATTTTTTTTTCTTTCTTTTTATTTATTTATTTTTTATTTTTTTGAAAATTAATAGGTTACTGTTGCATTACTGAAAATGAAGAAAAATAATACTGTTGTTTTGAGATTGGCTATCTGGCCCAGAGTGCCGAAACTGAAAAATACACTGTTCAGTGGCTTATATTGTAGTTTAAACCTGTTTTAATACAGTATAAAAACATACTGTTCAGCTGACGAAAACATCTTCTTCCCGAAAATAACGTTCTCGTAGCAGACAAAAACTCTCAAAGTTGTGAAAATTACGTGATGTAAGTTTTTTATTTAGTGGCTGTCATTGTTAAGACTGTAAGTCCGTCCCTCGGTGCTAAATAAGGTATATTTTTAGTCACAAATACAAATTCTCTGAAATGTCAAGTAGTATTATCACGCGGTCGTTGCATTATTGCTCTGTTGGTGGCGCCACCGTGAGGCATCTCCGTGAACTGCAGCGTCCCGCTCACTGTCGTCATCACTGGGCAGTGACGTCTTGACATGTTTCAAACCTCTACTGTTTTCATCTCACGGAGCGACTGCTTACTTCAAATAGAAATAGCGACGTTTCTTCGACAGCACAATTCCTATAACGTTATCTCTCGGGTTTGAAGAAGTCCACACGATGGCGCAGAGGAAGAAGAAGCTGATGAAGAGGAAGAAGAGCTCGAAACACAGATATCACGAGCTTTAGTCTGACGATGAAGAGTTTGAAGTCGCTGCAGGAATCAAAGATGATCAGGACACAGTGAGTCACAGCAATCATTAAACATGTTTGCTCAGTTCACTTTGGTTCAATCAATCAGAGACCGTTTGTGTCCCACAAATATGAAAACATGAAGCTGATGATATCATGGCCATCACATTTTCCCACAGTATAGTAAACAACTTAAAAGAGAATGTTTGTAAAAATGTTCTTAGTTTTAGTCTGACGAACTATGAGTTAGATGCACCTTTTACAATCAATTCAGTTTCCTTTACAAATGTATAACGTTAATTATAAAGTGTAAAATTAAATTTATTAAGTGTGTTCATATAGCTTTAGATGACACAGTGCAGTTTATATTAAGACTTAACCTTCATAGCGCATTCAGGTTTATTGATCTGGTAGACAAACATTAAAAAACATAGTGTTGTTTTGTAAGGGAACAAAGAGTTTCAAATGTTACCTTAAAATATACATAATTAATTTTTGTCTGATTTGTTAGAATACTTTTTTAAAGAGATATAACCCTTTAAAAAAAATTGCACAGTTTGTGTTTCTATCATTTTGGACCCGGGTGTGTGTATGTAGTACCATAAGGTGTCAAAAATGTGTTATGTGAAATTATTTCTGAAGTTATATTTATGAAGTCTCAATTGTTTTTTGTAAAATATGTTTAACCTTTTTCCCCTATTTCTCAAACAAAAAACAACAACAAAAGAATTATGAAAAATTGTCCACTTTTTCAACTGAAAGTAAGAGTTAAGCAAGTAAAATTAATTTGTTTTGTTTGAAAACTTTTCAAGTAATAATTTTGCTGTTTTTTTGCTGTTTTGCTGTTTTGCTGTTTTTAAATCAGTAGGTTTCACAAATTTTGACTTGTTATTGAGCAATCATGTGTTAAAGGGTTGGTTCACCCAAAAATCTAAATTATGTCATTAATAACTCACCCTTGTGTCGTTCCAAACCAGTAAGACCTCCATTTATCTTCGGAACACAGTTTAAGATATTTTAGATTTAGTGCGAGAGCTCTCAGTCCCTCCATTGAAACTGTGTGTACGGTCTACTGTCCATGTCCAGAAAGGTAAGAAAAACATCATCAAAGTAATCCATGTGACATCAGAGGGTCCGTTAGAATTTTTGAAACACACTAACCTTTGAGATGAGCGTATGTAGGGTGAATCTGTCTGGTGAATCCCTCTTGGTCTCAGACTATCCTGGTGATTCTGGATGGGAAGGATGTGGTGGCCATGGCCCGGACGGGCAGCGGGTAGACAGCCGCCTTCCTCATCCCCATGTTTGAGGCGCAGACAGGGGCCCGGGCTCTGGTCCCCACGCCCACCCGAGCGCTCGCCCTGCAGACCATGAAGTTCACCAGAGAGGTCTGTACTGTCACCGCTCACCTGTACTCATGCTCACCTGCAGGAGAGTTCATTCATTCATTTAGAGTATGTGTGTGCTTTCAGCTGGGGAAGTTCACAGGCCTGAAAACAGCTCTTATTCTCGGTGGAGACAGGTGAGTCAAGTCTCAATACGCTCATATTCGATAAGGTTTATATCTGAATTGTCTCTGTGTTGTAAAAAGTGCTATAACAATAAAGGTGACTGGATTCATCTGAACGTTTTTTTTTTTTTTTGTCTTGCGTTTCACTAAAATCACCTTCTGTGTGTGTCATTTCTGTTTGTCAGCATGGATGGCCAGTACACTGCCGTTCATGAGAATCCAGACATCACCTTCTCCTGTGTGTTTGACTGTATTTGTAACGGCAGACGAGCTGAATGAGACGTAGATTCACTCTCTGACAGCAGGTGGCGTTAATGAACCGCAATTATACAGTGCCTCCTGGGTTACTGCTTTAAAAAAAACAAAAAACAAAGCAGAGCTGTGCTGTGCTTATGAGCATTGCTTTAATATGCATTTTTCAGAGGCAAAATAAAAATGCCATGTAAACTTTTCTAAAGCCAGTCAATTCATTCATATAAGCTCCTACCCCAGTGTTTTACGCTTTGTTTGGCAACTCAACCGATTTGAATCGTCACATATTTAAATCGATTTTCAAACGGCTCCCGGTTAATCGTAACATCACTACTCAGCGCACACCTCCTATGTTGTTAATTGTAACAGACTAATGGTAGTACAAAGGTGTTTTGCAGCCAGAACAAACTTTTCCCGAAAGTTTAATTTGTTAGTGGTAAGCAGTTTCGAACTCCCAAAGCGAACTTTGATTTGGATGGATTCTGTTTGAAATTACTTCTACTACTTTTACTTCTAGCCGTAATGTGTTAAAAAATATTCAGACGCACAGTCCAACATTGCCTCAGTGCTAGGCGCTAGTCAAACAAGCGTGGAAAAGGCACAGGCGACGAGGAGTTTCAGCAGAACAACAGTGAACTGCGGTCAGATGAGATGTTGTCAGGCCATATGTCAGTAAAATCTATTTATTTCTGTCCTGTCAGCCAGTATACTGTGCTCTTCAATTACAAGCACAAACGCAATGGCACGTGCTATATATAACTTCATGCAATGAGCATGCAATGTCATAGTTATGTCATCAATCAAGTCATAAAGTTTCCAAAAAGGCAATTAAAGCTGCCTTAAAACTGTGCATGTAAGTTTTTGTTATATATGAGTCAGATTTAAGAGCATGTTTCAAAACTGTCCTGGAGCAGCCCAGTCTCCCTCATCTAAAACACCCGATTCAACTTGTCAGCTCATTAGCAGAGACTTTAAGACCTGAAGTGGCTCAGAAAAGGTAAAGTGTTGTGAGAAAATAAGATGCGTGTCAGATCCACGTCATGTTCAGCAGCTCTTAAAGCAGCCAAAATAACCCAATAACCAGCTGTTGTGATGTCTGGAAAATCAAGGAAGAAAAGAAAAAAAGAGGGAATCGGTCACTTCTCTAGCTTTAAGGATTAGTCTATATTTCATTTAGAATTTAGTTTCTACATCAATTTGAAGATTGATTGTGAAATTATTGCAATATATAAGGATATTTAAAAACTTGAATGTTAGATGGGATTAATTGCAATTAAAGAAAAAAAATATGATTAAGACTTTTTTTTTATTGATTGACAGCAATGTTGAATGTTTTTGATAAATATATACATTTAGGTGTGTATATTTATATGTACATTTAAATATAAATACAAACACATTTATGTAAACAAACTTTACATAAACTTTTGAATGAAATTAATAGTTTTGACAGGCCTAAAAATAATAATAACAATAATTTATTATTATTTTTATGGAAAGTATAAAAATTAAGTAATATTTCACTGTAAAACCTAAAATGAGATATTACTTTTTTTTTTTACTTTGCTACTGTAAATGTACAATACTCGTATCAACGGCTGTCTTAATCTTCAAATGTTAAACAATGGAACTTCACAGAAAACCTCATGAAGCCATTAAAGCTTTTCTTTTCTTAAGCACTTCTCATTACAAGTTTGTGAAGATGTTTCATTCACAAATGTATGTTAAAGCGACTCGTTCTCAGAGCAGATGCAGATTGAGTTCATGTGGATAATTTACTGTGAACTGAGATGCTGGAAACACTGGATTCTGAGCTGCTCACGTGTAAATGAACACAGCGCAGATAATTCAGTCCCAGCTTTTGTCGTACTAATCCATATTGCAGTTTTGATTCGATTTGAATGAGTCCTGCACCTCTGGGGTGAGCATGACATACTCTTGGTTTCTCCAGCATCATCGGTATTCCTGACCGTCTGATGCACGTCATCAAGGAGATGAACCTGAAGCTGCAGGCTTTGGAGTAAGTGGTGTTCGATGAAGCCGACAGGTGAGACCAGAAATATATCTGCTGAATCCAAGATTAAGTGTGCATTTTACTCATTAATCCTAATTTCAGGAGTACAGTTTATATGTGTTCACTACGCTGCTCTAATGAGACATTTCTGCTTTTCCGGGCTGTTTGAAATGGGTTTTGCAGAGCAGCTTCAGCTTTGCTTTGATTTCCTATTGTTTTCATACTTACTGGTGGTAATGACTGAAAAGCATTTTGACCAATAGCATGCAGTCATTGTGCATAATTGACCGATTGTGGTGTGCGAGAAGGTGGGATCTACAGAGAATGGTTAAAGCAATGCAAATACATACAATGTATGAAGACTGTAGAGAGACAGGCAATAGGAAGACCCAGACATATTAAGCAATTTAGAAATCCTGCCCAGAGAAACAGGATGAATGGTCATCCTATTAAATTTAGTTTTTGCAAGAATACTCTGATGCTCCTCAAGGCTGCATTTATTTAATCAAAATATAACAGTGAAATATTAATACAGTTGCAAATAGCTGTTTTCTTTGTGAATATATTGTCAAATGTAACGGGAAGTCGTTAAAGGCCTAATGGTTGGAGAGTCGGACTTGCAAACGAAGGGTTGTGAGTTTGAGCCCCGGGCTGGCAGGAATTGTGGGTGGGGGGAGTGCATGTACAGTTCTCTCTCCACCCTCAATACCACGACTTAGGTGCCCTTGAGCAAGGCACTGAACCCCGGGCGCCGCAGCATAAATGGCTGCCCACTGCTCCGGGTGTGTGTTCACAGTGTGTGTGTGTGTGTGTGCACTTTGGATGGGTTAAAAGCAGAGCACAAATTGCGAGTATGGGTCACTATACTTGGCTGAATGTCACGTCACTTTCAAATGTAATTTATTGCTGTGATTTAAAGCTAACTTTTTAGCATCACAAGATCCTTCAGAATTAATTTTAATATGCTGATTTGCTGCTCAAGAAACAATGCTGATTGTAATCATTGTTGAAAAACATGGTGGAAACCATGTTACATTTTTTTAAGGATTCTTTGTTGAATAGAGAGTTCAGAAGAACAGCATTTTGTTGAAATTGAAATTTTTTGTAACATTATAAATGTCCCTCCCTACTTAGGCGGCTCCCTACTTAGGGCTGTTCGGTCCCTGTACGACCGGAGCAAGAGCTTGGTTCGCATTGCCGGCAGTAAGTCAGACCTGTTCCCGGTGCATGTTGGACTCCGGCAGGGCTGCCCTTTGTCACCGGTTCTGTTCATAATTTTTATGGACAGAATTTCTAGGCGCAGCCAAGGGCCGGAGAGTGTCCGGTTTGGGGACCATACGATTTCGTCGCTGCTTTTTGCGGATGATGTTGTCGTGTTGGCATCCTCAGACCAGGACCTTCAGTGTGCATTGGGACGGTTTGCAGCCGAGTGTGAATCGGCTGGGATGAGAATCAGCACCTCCAAGTCCGAGGCCATGGTTCTCAGTCGGAAAAGGGTGGATTGCCCACTTCAGGTTGGTGGAGAGTTCCTGCCTCAAGTGGAGGAGTTCAGGTATCTTGGAGTCTTGTTCACGAGTGAGGGAAGGATGGAACGTGAGATTGACAGACGGATCGGTGCAGCTTCTGCAGTAATGCGGTCGCTGTACCGGTCTGTCGTGGTGAAGAAGGAGCTGAGCTGTAAGGCAAAGCTCTCGATTTACCGGTCAATCTACGTTCCTACTCTCACCTATGGTCATGAGCTGTGGGTCATGACCGAAAGGACAAGATCCCGGATACAGGCGGCCGAAATGAGCTTTCTCCGTCGGGTGGCTGGGCGCTCCCTTAGAGATAGGGTGAGAAGCTCGGTCACTCGGGAGGAGCTCAGAGTAGAGCCGTTGCTCCTCCACATCGAGAGGAGCCAGCTGAGGTGGCTCGGGCATCTATTTCGGATGCCTCCTGGACGCCTTCCCAGGGAGGTGTTCCAGGCACGTCTCACCGGGAGGAGGCCCCGGGGAAGACCTAGGACACGCTGGAGGGACTATGTCTCCCGGCTGGCCTGGGAACGCCTCGGGGTCCCCCCGGAAGAGCTGGAGGAAGTGGCTAGGGAGAGGGAAGTCTGGGCGTCTCTGCTTAGACTGTTGCCCCCGCGACCCGGCCCCGGATAAGCGGAAGATGATGGATGGATGGATGGATAAATGTCCCTCCTGTCAATTTTGATTAATTTAATGCATCCTTGAGGAACAAAAGTGTGTGTGTGTGTATATATATATTATTATTATTATTATTATTATTATTATTATTATTATTTTATCATTTGAATAGTATTAATTAATTAATAGCATCCATGATATTTTTTTCCCCCTTTCTTCATCAGCTATAATTTTTCCACTTCTGCATCTACTGAGAAAAGTGGTGAAGCCGCAAGAACAGACAGTGGTGTTTGTAGGCACCAAACATCATGTGGAGTATCTTTAAGAGGTGCAAAATGTTCTGGAAAATTAGCTTTACTGTGTCTTCACGTGCTGATTGCAAACTGGACTGGATGCTTTAGTAGCTCCTCAGTGATTCATCATTCACCCCTGGTTTTTATCTGTTTCTCCTTGTGCAACAGCTACAGAAGTTATTAATCTTTGTTTAAAAATAAAAGTTTTAGTTCATGTTAGCTCATTAAATAATACAGTTGCAGATTTTATCAACGTGTTATTAAATATTGGAATACCTAAGATGAATGAATGTTCAGAAGAATTTTTCGTTATTAATATTAGTTTATATTAACTAATGAATTAACTAGTTAAAAATGAAGCCCTAATTTAACATTTAAATTAACAATAAAAAAAATCTAAACACTTTCAAACTATTTCTATGTCATGTTGTAGTCCAGATTAAAATAGCCTATTAAGACTTAATACTTAAGTATTTGGCACTGTGATGAACATCATAGTAAATACACAAATCTGACTGGCTATTTAAAATAATTAAATATGTTTTATAAAGTAGGGCAGCTGGTTTATTTGTGGTGTTTCAAGGGTAATTTTGTGCAGTTTAGCGCCATCTGCTGCCAGAGAGTGAATGTGCTTTCATTCAGCGCGTCTCATGTGTTCCCTCATTTGCTTCTCTTGTGTGCTTGTTTACATCAGAGCACACAGATTCTTTCAAGCAGCATACAGCGGTGTTGTGCATTTTGACCAGTTGATGGGAATAGTATTCTTAAAATGCATTCCAAATTCTGAATAATTTGTAATATATAATTATTCACGGTATTTAGAAGTGCCCACAAAAACAATATTGTGCATATTCATTACCATGATATATCACAATACCGAATACCGGCACAAGTCTAGTTCTAGAGTCACTGCACTACTTATTGATTTGTTGCGTTATTTCTGTTCTACAAACATTACATTCAAACTTTTTTTGCATTAAGTCTGTTCTAGAGACGTCATAAATACTGAAATGCATTTATAAATGTAAAGTATATGTGGGTGTAAGGAAATATTATCAAAATCAGGATTAAAAACTTCAGGAAAAAAAATTATTAATATTGCAATATCTATTTTGTGTCCATATGCTCTCCAGACTGTGTTCTCAGAGGTGGTTGGAGGGAAAAGACAAAAGCAATATAATGAAGCAGACAGACTGAAGGCAAAAAGAACAGAAAATTAGGAAAAGATGAGGAGTTTTACATCCCATACAGACCCAAAGACTTCAACTCAGAGCGCGGGTAAGACAGCACCAGTGCATGATTCTTCATGTTGAGCTGGGAAGCACAGATGTTCATTCTGAATGTGTGTGTTTGGGTTTGTTCAGGCTCGGTTTCGGCGGATCTTTCGAGCAGCAGGCCTCTTCTGCGGTTCTGGTCCTGATGGGAGATGAGAGCATCACTTTAAGCCAGCACAAGAACCTGATGAAATGGTGAGCAGCACCTTCTATTATTACATATTCAGTACTGACCGTATATTTGCTTATGGTCATATTACACTTGTTCACCGCAGGGATCTCAAGCGGAAACGCTTCTTCCGTGACATGGGCAAAGAGGACAAAAACAAGTAAATCAAAACAGAAAGTGGACAGGTGGTCAGTGGCAAAAAGAAGAGCTTGTATCCTTCATGAATTGTCAGTTTTCTTTATATAGCACTTTTTATAACATTGATTCAGAAAGCAGCTTTACAAAAACTCATGTTAATTTACTGCACAGCACCTTTAAAGTCAAAGGTGCATTTCAATTACCCATCATGTTGCGCAAATTGAAATGGCAAATTAAAAATTCACGCAATTTAGCAAAAACAGCCATATATCGTAACGTTTTTGTTCTCACATGAGGTGGTTTTCAAGGCAATGCGAAAAAGGAATAATTAGCAAAACTCCAATTGCAATTTTTTTTTTCGCATTAACAGGTCACATGGCATATGTAAAAAGTAATATTATCATTCTTCAATGTACCGTATTTTCCGGACTATAAGTCAGACTTTTTTTAATAGTTTGGCTGGTCCTGTGACTTATAGTCAGGTGCGACTTATTTATTTAACATGAACCAGGAGAAATGAACCAAGAGAAAACATTACCATCTAAAGCGGCTGTAGACGGTAATGTTTTCTCTTGGTTCTAAATAAATGCGACTTACAGTCCGGTGCCACTTATTAAGTTTTTTTCTTTGTCATGACGTATTTTTGGACTGATGCGACTTATACTCAGGTGCGACTTATAGTCTGAAAAAGATGGTACTGTAACCTCCGAGAAACACTTCATATGTGGCCACTCTCCAGTATAATCGGTTTTCCCCTACCATTAATGCTTAGACAATTTACACTGTACACGTATGCGGTGCAAAGGAGGGTGGAGGGTGAAAAGTGTCTCATAGGCTGCATTTACAGTTGGCATTAACATGCGACCTGTATCCGGATGTTGGCCACATACACAATGAAAAGAAGTGTAAACGTGCTTCTGATCGAAGAGTAGGCCTGTCGCAATAGTCGATAAATCAATTAATCACACAATTTAAAAAAAAATGAGCTTGATAATTTTTCCGGCTGCGATGATTTCTTTTTTAAATTTTTATAAAAAAAAATGTAACGCCACGATGTGGGGTTAGTCTTGAGTGCAGCCTGTGGACAGCCCGGGGGAGAAAACACCCTCTCCGATGCATGTCCCTGGAATAAAGAGATAACATCTCGCTAGAGTAACCAGCTTTGGGAAGCGCCTTTCATTTGCTTGTGGATGTTTGCGTCTCCAGTGATACAGCATTGTACTTGCACTACTTATTTTAATACCACGTAGCATATTTTACAAGTAACTTCATTGCCCTTTCTTTTTTTTTATTTTAAGCCACACAAATTCAACATGTTGGTATTTCTTGCTCTGAATCTGCCATAAAATAAAAGTTTATTGATCTTTGAAAAGGTGTACCTGCATTATAATGCCATTATCATTATATTAGTTGAAACTGGTCTTAGAACGACAATATTATCGTTTATCGCGATAATTTCTCGGACAAGTTATCGCCAGCAATTTTGTTATAATGACAGCCCTATAGTAGAGTTATCTGATCAGCGTGTCCTGGTCAAGAGGAAGTAAGGGTTGCATTGTGATCGGATCTCAGTGTAATGTAAACAGAATCCAAACATCGTTGTTGTATCCGCAGGTCGACGTCATGCAAAACACCACACCCTCTCTTCTGAACTGTCAGAAGACTTATTTAAATATTGTGTGGGAAAAAGAGATCTGATCGGCTATCCAGACTAGAAGTCACTTGATGTTGCCAAGTGTAAACATGTCTTGTAGGGCTGTGTATTGCCAAGAATCTGATGATACGATACGTATCACGATACAGGGGTAGTGATACGATATGTTGCGATACATTGCGTTACTGTAAGCAAGGCGATATATTGGGATATTTCTTATTTTAGGAATATATAGGCTATTGTAAGGAAAGCTGTCATTAAGAACACACCACCATATGCAAACCTTAGCAATAAATAAATAAATAAAAATGGTTTAACCAGAACACGGTGGGTTCTGCATTTGGAATAATCAGTCCCTGTAACATTAAACATTATTGAAAAACTTTTTGTGCAGTATGAGTAAAATGGGAAAAATTTAAGTGCTTGTAGGATCCTTTAGTTAAATGTATAATACATATCAAATTTATTTTATAAAAAGACCATATATATTTTTAGACCCTGTTTTGAAGGTCCACAATTTAAGTTTACAATTGTTACATACAAGGTCATAACATTTTGATCTGAACAAAAAATAAAGTGCTCACAGGATTCCTAAAGAAAACCAAACAATTGTAAAACAATAAAATAAATACAGATGGTGAACCTTTCCAACTTGGATTTCACAGGTTTTTCAGTTTGTATTTATGTTCCGCATGGAATCGCACCAACTACACAAAACACCCCCAAAATGAGAGAAAGCTGCAGCTGTGGGACAAGGCTCCCGCCTATGGCAGCACCATGCATGAGCCTCTTCACATGGGACGTGGCAAGCGGTGGAATCTTGGTGGCTCCAGTGCAACAGTCATGCAGTGGACGTTACCACAAAAGCCCAAATGACGGCACACTTAAGCATTGTACACCGAAACATGAACTGGGACAATTATTTCACTCTCCATTAACTAGCAGCAAACTACATTAATGCTAACATTAGTGGCATGCTCTAATGCTAGTATTTCCTGTCACTCAAGATTTGTTCAGAGATGAAGACTGCTATCTAGCGGTCGGGAAATAAACTTAAACTTAAAAAATACAGCTTTCCGATTCTTTCCGGAAAAAAACGAGCTCCTGGAGGTGTGTCGTGAGCGAAGCTGTAATACTGATGTTTCGTGTTGTTTCCATTTAACATATATTCACTTATGTGCTGATTTCCAACAAAAGACTGACATCTGATGCAGTTGTACTTACATGAATGGGGTCTTTTATCACTGGGACCACTCCATGTTTTAATAGCAAACGATGTGAAAATCCAGCATCAACTTGGGCCTTGTTTATAAAACATTCATCACTCAAATGACCAGAACACACAAACGCACTTGATACACTCCGTTCCTGCCCTGGAAAAACAAACTGCATCCACTGTTCATGTAACGCTGGGTTCTTGGGGAAGCTGAACACTGTAAACTTTCCCTCACATCCAAATATCCACTTATTTGGAGGCATTTTCTAACAAATTCGCTGCCGACAATTTTGAAGCTTGTTGATGTGCGCGGTCTTGCTCTCCTCTGGTCAATGTGTGCGCGGGCGCGCTTTTCCGGGAGAAATGCTCATATAAGGATTGATCTCGTCTACGTCATTAGATCCACGATCGAAAAAAAAACTACCGAAACTTGTACCAACCCGGATGTAAGATTTTCGGCACAGAAATTCTCAGTCATTCTTCTAAACTATTTTTTACAACTTTGGGTATGTTTAGCATGAGGATCCATCTCTTTAACAACTCTGAATACACGAAACACCATTGTACCCCCTCCCCCCCTTAAAACAAAATAACTGCCATGAATCTTGTATGATATATTATTCTTTTTTTAATATCTAGATTAAGTTTTTGAGTATGGATACAGTAAAAAAAAAAACAATACGTGCCAAACATCTTCCCTTCTTGCAATTAGAAGTGTTTCTAAACTTGTCATCCAACAAAAGAGAACATTATAACATGTTTTTACTCTGCAATATCAGTCGAGTGTTTTAAATAACTTAATTTTCTGACCTGATGTGTCTTCTTATCACAGAATGAAGCAGAAAATATATTTCATGCTGTAAAAAAGGCTATGCCGATTAGCAATAGAATATTAATTTAAATAATTATAATGAAAATACCCAAGATTGCTTAAAGAACACAGATAAACTATATATTGCCACCGTCGAGGGCTAATTGTGTTCTTGTTTCATCATTCAAAGTATTTTTATACACTTGTGTATTATGCCTGTGTCCATATTAGGGTTGCATATGTGGATTTTCTTGCCCTCATGCATGCTTTTCTACAGTGTACAGTTACAAAAAAATAATCTGATGTTCCAAGCCATCAGAACCAAATCGATCCAAAGACCGTTGTTAAAGGTGTGTGTGAAAGTGCAGACTGGCTAACCTTTAGAAAATATTTAACCAAGGTTGGCAGCTCTGAAAAAGTAAATTCACCTTCTAACACCAGTTGCTATTTTTCCTAAAAAAAGCTTGCATTTTTATGTAACTGCAGAGGTTCTGAGGAGCTGAACAAAGCCCAAATCCTATTGGTTGGCCAGTTTTCTGTCACATTGATTGCTTGCCAATGTTTGTGAAATGTTAACAGCCATTCATTCATGAAAGTTGATCTCATCAAACTTTTATTTGTTGTGAACAGGCCTTAAAAACGGGAACATTAATAAACTCAGTGTTGATGTCAGGTGGACCAGTAAAGGTTTGAAGCTGATAATTGCTTGTCAGTTGAGTTTCTTGACTTTGGTCTAGTTATGAAGAATGGAAGAAGCGGTATAAGACTGATAACCGAGCGTCAGACTCGGATGGAGAAACTGGAGTAGCAATCAGAGGGAGGAGCTTTGGAGGTAAGAATAGAAGGATGTGATGTCAACTCATTCAGCTCTGCTGTAGGTCTCTATTTCCACTTCATGTGTGAAATAATTTCATTACATGTCAAAGCTTCTATCTTTTTCAGTGGTTTGTGTGTTTGTTGTGGTTTCCTCAGGTCGTATAGGCAGAGGTCAATCGCAGCCGGCCAAGCAACGGAGCTGCTCACGTGTGCAATCAGAGCTGAAAAACCACGAGCAGATTCTCAAGCAGCACAAATGGAAAGTCAAACAGCAGTTTCTGCAGAGTGGGGGGATGAAGAAGGTCCATGCCAAAGGAAGACAGCGCCTACAGGAAGTGATGAAATCTGGCTTTGGTCATGGCAGCAACAAGAAAGGAAAGATGAGGAAGAAACTTTAAGACCCAATTGAGGAGTCATTACAAACTATCCCACCTCCCCAACACAGGCTTTCGACTTGAAGAGACTTGAACTCTTTTACATTTACATATTACAGAGTTGATTTAAAGGGATATTTTGGGTTCACCTGAAGCTCTGTTGACAGCAGTTGAGGAACTTGTGGCCGAATGTCCATTACCACAGAAAATAAGTTAGCAATTTAAATGTATTTATTTTTATTTAATAACTGCAAAAACCATGACAGTTACAGTAAGACACTTACAATGGATGTTAATGGGCCCGGTGAATACAAAGTCTTATCAGCGCAGCCACATAACTTTTCATTCCTGTTTACATCAGCCTATAGTGATAAAAATGTTTACCTTGTCTGTGTAAAGTTGTATCTAGGTTCACGTCATGCATGAAGGGTTTCACAAAACCTATATAGGTACGAAAGCCTAATTAATTAGTTTATGATTGTTTTGTGGAGCTGTGCCTGGGGACATAAACAAACTCATCTCATAGGATTCATGTTGGAAAAGTAGTTAAAATTAATTTATGATCTAGTCAACTGTAAATGCCCTTTGCTGTAGACTTCACAAGGTCTTTGACCATCTTAAGTGAGATTTCAATCCAGGAGTGAAGGCCATTATTTTTACAGAAATTTATTTACACATTAACTTTTATATCAATGATTTGCACAAAATTTCTAAAACTCTGTTCAGTAATATGTAACACACAACACTATTTATTAATCGTGGTGCATCTAATTAAGTGACAGTTGGAAACATTTTACAAAACACACGTTAATTTATGGACGGCAACACTTTGGTTTTACTACCTAATTATGTTCATTTAACTGGATTTCAATAGTTCACTTTTTTTTTTAATGCTTACTACTTGGCTTCACTATGCTAAATAAACAGCTTTTTAGAGGAAAGGCTTATAATTGAATGAATCGATCAACATGTTTTACATTAAACAATACTTTTGGATTTAACATTTTTCAGAGTTTACCACGAAAAAAAATGTCGCTGATTTTTTGCGACAGGTAGGATTCCACTTCTGGCACTTCTCATTTATTCCTATGTTATCCGTAAACAACAATTGAGTGTTGCACACAGTGTTGCCAAATTGTACAAACCCTCACAAAACCCCTGCCACTCAAACAAAACACCGCGGAAAACTTTTAACTGTCAAAATAATGAGATTTAGAGCCACATTGAAAAATCAAATAAAATTCTAAGATTACGAGATTAAAGTCGTAATATTTCAAAAATAAAGTCGAACACCGGGAGAAGTTGCAGGCCACCTCATGGTGCAGAGACCACCAGCTAGACCCAGCAAACTGCCCAGTTGGTACAGTTCTGTAGTTCCTACAGGCCAGGCTCTCTGCAGGGTTGACCCACTTCACGCTGAAGGTTTACGTGGCGGCCATTGTGGGCTACCATGCCCTTCTAGATGGCCAGTCTTTGGGAAGACACCCCCTAGTTACACGTTTCCTCCGTGGTGCGCTGAGGCTGAGACCTCCAGTACGGTCCAGTATTCCCCCGTGGGACTTGGTTGTGGTGTAAGAGGCGATGTGCAAACCCCCGTTTGAACCCATTCAAGATATTTCAGACAGACATCTTACACTTAAAACCTCCATTCTGTTGGCTATCACCTCTCTGTGGAGAGTAGGAAATCTTCAGGCCCTCTCTGTGGCCCCCACTTATCTTGAGTTGGCACCTGGCATGACCAAAGGGTTCTTGAGTTGGCACCTGGCATGACCAAAGGGTTTCATATACCCTCGAGCGGGATACGTTCCTAAGGTTTCCTCTGTTACACCACAACCTGTAATGCTGCAGGCCTTCTGTCCTCCTCCCTTTCGGGAGCCCGACCAAGCGAAGCTAAATTGTATGTGTCCAGTTCAAGTGCTGGACACATACGTCCACAGAGCTGCCCTGTGGAGAAAAACTGACCAAATGCTTGTATGCTACAGTACCCCCAGAGGGGTTCTCCTGCTTCTAAGCAGACTATTAGTTGTTGGATGGTCGACACTATCAACGCCACCTATGAGTCCTCTGGTCGTCCCCCGCTGTCGGGAGCCAAGGCTCACTCTACTCGAGGTATGGCGGCCTCCAAGCCCTTCCTAGCAGGTGTATCCATGCTGGACATCTGCAACACTGCGGGGTGGTCCATGCCGTCTACGTTTGTTAAATTCTATGGCCTAGACATGCCAGTCACTCCAGGCTCTTCTGTCCTCTCGTCCTAAGCTGTGCTCTTCGGATACACACTAGGCAGGGGTTTGGTAGTCTGGTGGCATTGGTACTCGTTCCCCAAAGCTTTGTTCGACGCAGCTTAAGTTCCTGAAGAGGAACGTCTCTAGGTTACGTATGTAACCCTAGTTCCTCGATGGAACGAAACTCTGTGTCTCGGAGCCATACCCCCAGCACCCCTGCCGGCTCTTGCTGGTACTCGAAGCTGACACCAGCTGCACGGCACATGCTTTTATAGCTTGCTGGACACTTACGTCACCCCGCCTGTGACGTCACGCTCTTCCATTGGACTGATTACACACGATATTCATAGTCGCTCACGCTAAGCGCGTTCCCCAAAGCGTTGTTCGACGCAGTAACTTAAAGCTAGTAACTTGCCTCCTCACTTTCAATGAGAAGTACAGTGTGAATAAGTTGTCCTTTTTTCCTAAAATCCTAAAATCAACATGGATATTAAAATTACCAATAATTTAAAACTTTATCTGCAGCCAGCACCAACTCGGATAGAAAATCAGCAAACTCTTTAATAAAGTCTGTATGGTGCCCTGGTGGCCTGTATACAGTAGTTGTTTCTCTGTACAATGTTATATGAAGCACCATTACTTCAAACGAGTTAAACTTGAAGCCTGCCCTCTGAGAACTCCTGTAAACATTGTTATAAATTAAAGCAAAACCTCCCCCTTTACCTTTTGGACACAGCTCATGTTTATAACAGTAATCTCGGGGGGTGGACTTATTTAAAATAATGTAATCATCAGGTTTTAGCCAGGTTTCTGTCAAACAGAGCACATTTAGGTTATGATCAGTGATCATAATATTTACAAAAAAATGTTTTCGTAGAAAGGGACCTGATATTCAATAAGCCAAGCTTTATCACTTTTTTTAATCCGTATTGCATCTGTTTTTTATTTGTTGAACCTCAATTAAATTGTTATTCTTAAATTGGTTTGGACATTTTTTGTAGTTCAGGTAAAATACACAATCTCTACAATGTCATTTTGCATTATTGACACACTTTTTTCCTAATGAATGTTGTTCAGTTGCTTTGACGCAATGTATTTTGTGTAAAGTGCTATATAAATAAAGTTGACTTGACTTGAATTGACTATAGTGTGATATCTAGGTGAAAGAGTCTCTATGTGCTGAGAATTAACTGATTTCTATGGAGTGATATAGTTAGCAGACGTTCTGTTTAGCCAGTCTGTCTGCTTCCTGACTTGAGCCTCAGTTAATCAAGAACAAACTCTTAGACTATGTGCCATATTTCTAGAGATAAGAGCAGCACTTATCCCAGGAGGGATGAAGAAAGACCCAAAAGCTTGTCCAATTGTCTATGCATCTCATCACCACGGTAAGCAGGGAGGGGACCAGAGCATATTACAGTGTCTGACATCATGCTTGCAAGTTCACACACCTCTTTAATGTTATTTTTAGTGATCTCCGACTGGCGAAGTCGAACATTATTAGCGCCGGCATGAATAACATTCTTACTGTATTTATGTTTAGCATTAGCCAACACTTTTAAATTTGCCAAGATGTCAGGCGCTCTGGCTCCCGGTAAACGTTTGACTATGGTGGCTGGTGTCTCTATATTCACGTTCCATACAATATAATCACCAATAACTAGAGCACTTTCATCAGGTTTCTCAGTGGGTGCATCACTGAGTGGGGAGAACCTGTTTAATGTTTTGATCGGAACAGAAGAGCGGTGTTTTGACCCACAACTACGCTGCCTCACCGTCACCCAGTTGCCCTGCTGCAGGGGCTCTGTTGCCGGAGCTGAACAATGTACAGGAATCCCTGAGCTAGATGCATCCAAGGCCATATCTAGAGCCCTAACATTCTTACTGTCCTCAATTAAAGTTTGGATGCATGTCTCTAATTCTGAAATCTTCTCTGTCAGCCTAACTATTTCCCTGCATTTATCACATGTGAATCCCTCATCAGCGACAGAGATAGATAAACTGTACATGTGACAAGAGGTGCAAATAACGATAGCAGGAGAAGCCATCACTCACCGTGCTTGATGAAATATTCTTACCACAGTTTGATTAACTTGTGAAAAACTAGAGCGAGAGAGAGGGGAGGAGAAAAGAAAACAGCGATAGGTTCGAATGCAAACGCTAACGCTTTGCAGGTGTACTGCACTCACGCATATAAAATAAAAGTGAACGAACAAAATTAATCTGATAAGATTGTTCGATAATATCAGAAATATGGTGTGAATTGAGTTAATTTTATCACTTTAAAAACAGAGAGTGATAGATAAAGATTATAGAGAAAAAAAATAAAAACAGCTACAAAGAGCTACGATTAGCTACAGAAGGCCAACAGGAAGTAGAGAAAACACTGTCCAACAGCGACACCCGAGAAATTCATCATAAGTCATTAAATGTACAATTTGTAAGATATTTGAAGTAAAATATCCAAAAACCACTAGACTAGTGTTATATATTTTGTCCAGCTGATTACTAACAATATCGCTAATGTTTTCAACTACTTGTAAATCATGAGAAAATTCCCTTTCTAAACAGTGACACAGGGGAGTGCAGTCGCCTGTCAATGACATTAGTATCCCTTTGTTACTGCCTTTACTGACGTAGAAACCACATGACAACAGTGTCGAGGGCAAATGCGGAAGTAGCTTTGCAACAAACTTCAACTAGAAAGAGATGCCGATCTCACTTTTCTTTTACTCGACAGGTGAGTTGTTTTGATTCGTATCGTTACAGAAAATGTATGCTATTATAACGATCAACAAGATTAGTATTATGGGGTATACCTGCCAAACGCAGGGAACTGCGTCTCTAGACCCGCGGGAGGACGCGTTTGATCCATAGTCTGATCACGTCTTTGCATTGACTTTGTATGTAATCTACTTGTGCAAATCGTTGAACTCGCGTTAAATCCATGATTTATCTTTCCATTTGATTAATGGCCATCAGCGGTTGGGTAGAAGACAACAAATCCCATCATTCCACGCTCCTTCTTAGCGTCATCAAAACACGAGATTGTTATTGTTTTGGTAGTGCCCCCTCTCGTGGCAGGTCCTACAGTACAACCTGTACCTTTAAATACCCAAGAGAATTCAACAACTGCCCTACCAAAAGAATCCTTTGTTTTCATAAATATACTCTTATGTTTATACAGAATAATACAACTATTCCAGATATAATGCTGATGTGGAGAAAAAAAAATTGCTTGTAAATTAACCTCCAAGCCAAAAGTACTTTCCTGTGAAAAGCTGACAATTTAACAGGCATATTTTACATTTTGTAATCACAAATTAACAAAAATGAGAGACCACCAAGTTTGTCAAAAACAGTTATTTAAGATAGAAAAATCTAAATAATCACAATTGTTATATGATTTAACTACATCAGATTTTCTAATATAATGCACACTGTTTTTCCACAAAAAAATGTAACATTGTTTGATAATTTAGCTTATTTATTTTACTGAATGAATTGAGGAAGCAACATAGGTAAGCCTAGAAATACCTTCATACTTTAGCCAGCAGAGCACAACCTCAGAGACAAATCGGTAACCAAATATTAACCCTGCTCTTTACTTTTTGATCACAGGATTAAAATTTAGTGACATGCTGTCCTGTTCATTTTTGGAAATAGCCATACCTAAATAGATTGGTGCATACTTTAAAGGTTAAATTCAAGTTCTCTGACAGACAGTCAAGACAATGCAACTCTCTTAAGATGATACAGTGTTCCTAATTTGTTTTTCATGAATGCATTTTACAACAATAGACAAAGCAATGTTTAACATTTTACCATATTTAGCCCTACACTTACTCAATTTTATTTGTTCCCCACTGTTTTTTTTCCCCCACTAAATTTTTAAAATTATGATTTATTCTAGAGTAACTTTTGCTAACCTAGTTTCTTTTTTTGTTGTTGTTGTCGTCATATATAGATTATGAATATATATGTATTAATTTGTTGTTTTTCTTTAAAGAGTGATGAACAGGTCAACATATTGAGGTATAGAAATTCTACACTGATTTTAAAAAATAAATATGATGTCCTGGTATCGGCTCTGTATCAGCCGATACTCAGAATTTCTGGTATCAGATCAGGATTGGTTCTGAAAAATGGTATCTAGCCAGACCGACTTTTTTCATTGAATGGTTTTTGGTCATTGTTTTTATCTCAGATTAACTAAGCAACATAGTGATTTATATTACTGTGGCGAGTGGGGCGGGCCGAGAGACGAGGGAACAAGGAGGGAGGCCAGCAGAATGATTGGGAAATCAGTGACACCTGCGCCCCACCACCGGTCTCCAGTCCCACGTAGGAGATGGAAGGATATACTACGATAGTGAAGGAGGAGAGAGGACCAGGCCTGGGCCATATTTTATGTTTTGCTTTTTATTTTGTGCGCACCAGTCATCCGTGAGGGGCTGGTGCGCTGTTTTGTGTTTATTTTTGTCATTAAAGTTTCATTTTGATTGTGTACTGGTTCCCCTCCTTCTTCGGGATGAATATGGAGATTGTATTATTATATTTACTATAATGATTTTATTGATAATGAATAAATGCTTTAAATAATGATCAGTTTCCATGTCATGAATTTGATGAATGTTTTGACAGCTTCATGGGGAGCCTTGAAGTAGAATTTAAATCACAAGAATGGAAGCGTGAAAGTATTTTTAGACGATTTATTAAAAAAAAAATCCAGTTCAAGTTACCATATAAACGTGTAACCATAGACAGTAAAAGCGTGTAACCCATTCAAACCTTTTTGGAATTTGGTTGGATTAAAGATTTCTTCCTCACGTGTTCCACCTTATTTTTTCCATATTAATTTAAAATTAAGAGAGTAAA
Source organism: Carassius auratus (assembly GCF_003368295.1). NCBI lineage: Eukaryota > Metazoa > Chordata > Actinopteri > Cypriniformes > Cyprinidae > Carassius > Carassius auratus. The sequence goes on from NC_039247.1 coordinate 27,722,801, forward strand.
TAGATGAACGGGCTTTAAAAAAGAAATATGAAGATGAACGGGCTTCACTAATCTGACTATTTAGGATTGATAGTATGAACATTCGGACGCAGGGGGTTGTGTACGAGCGCGCGCCCGCTGCGGGTCACGCCGAGTGCAGTGAAGCGCGCGTACTCTGGCGCCGCCCGCAGGTGAGCCGGGGAACTGCGTCAGTCTTTGTGCCGCCGCCATCTTGACCAGCATCCGGATAATCACCACCTGAACACACTGATTTACAGCAAACACACACGACTACAGGTGAGAACATGCATGATATAGACATACGCCGCGCGCTCACACTCCACTCTCACGCGCGCTACTCCACAGAGCGCGTCCGTTCAGCGTTAAATTCAATCTGGAGCCCCGAATCAGCCGTTAGCCGCTCACACTAGCTAGCCGCTAGCAGCTCCAAATCAACATAAATTAACAGAACACGTGAAATATTTCTAAAACAGGGCGAAATCCGACAGTTAGCTGCTCAGTGTGTTAATGTGAGGGCTGTGTGTTACTGTAGTGTCATTCTCATGAGCTTTATCTGACACGAAGAGTAGCGACACCCACTCAGCTGATAGAGATTTGTGTTTATATGGGACAGTTTCACGCTCATTACAGCGCCTTTAAATGATGCTACACACACCTGTGTGCGTTAGTGTGAGTGTTTTTATCAGGACAGTTGCTGTCAGTTCTCTGGTTTACACTGTGATAGCTGTGATGATGAGGATGATGAAGGTGTGTTAAGAGAGACAGTCAGACTGTCCTGCTGAGCATCTCTCTCTCTCTCTCTCTCTCTCTCTCTCTCTTCTCTGTGTGTTATGCTCGGACTGGAGTCTGACAGTTTCTTCTGTTGTTCTCACACTCATGACACACTGTTGATATATGATAATAGTCGTAGTCCTTACCAGTTTACCAGTGAAATCACATATTACATAACTTTGCTTTCAAACACTCTTATTTGAAATACTGATATAAATAATGCTATAAATATCTAATAAATTATATTAATAATAGTGTTTCCGCTTTATGTAAATGTCGCTTCCAGTGGTAAATCATTGGAAATGAATCAATTTGAAAATATTATATAAATCCATTTTTTTTTTTTTTAATCTAGGCCTACGTCATGTAGAAACTTCTTATGGTGGCCCATTAGTGCATAATGCAACAAAATCGCCAAAACATAACAGGAACAATCTGCAACACAACAGAAGCTCCCTTTCCTGGATGTGTTAAAGCTAGGCACCAGAGGTAATAGTCTAACGAAATCCAAATTTTGGACATTTTACTGTAGTACCATTTCTTTAAACCATTAGCCAAGTCATTTATATAGCTATGTGAATTTAAAGTGTCATTTGAAAAGCCTGGTACAGTAAAAGCTGTTTGAAATTGGAAATATTGTTAGACCATTAACTCTAATATGAAGCCTAAATTTGAGCTCTGAAGCATCGTTTACGTGGTCATGAGTCATGACAAACAGCCTTGTGAAATGCATTCAACAGTAATAATCTGTCCATCAGTATGTTATGGTAAGGTAAATTTTTCTAAATTAGTATTTCCATTACCACTAGTATTAAGCTTGCATTTTAGTTGTACGCACCTTTATCGAAAGGCATCAGCAATTTGAAGTAAGTGGATATCAGAAGTCTACACACCCCTGTTAAAATGCAGGGGTGGGTTGGGTGGGGGGTTTAACTTGGCTATATTTGCCCACTCTTGTTTGCAGAAATGCTCAGATTGTGAAGGCATGTCCTTGTGCACAGCCCTCTCAGATCACCCCACAGATTTGAAATTAATTAAAAATCATAACAAAACATAATGCTATCGTGAATTCACAAATAAATAAATATATGAAATGCTGGTTTAATATATGCACTTGAGATAACTGTGACTTTACGTGACATTTTGTTTCACTGGCATCATTCTGTGACTCTTTGCTGATGATTTATTTCCGATTAAAAGTAACAAAGCACAGAACTTATTGTGTTTATGGGATGGCAGGCACACTACAAATAATGAATGGAATTAAAGACGTGAAATATTTAAAATATGTTCTTTCTAAACAAGATGTCAGATGGTTCAGTTTCTTATAATAATCCCAGTTCAGATGTACTATTTTACTGGATAATTATTACATGCTGTACTTCAGAAATATATTTTGTATTCAATTACTGTTGGCAGTATGCTGTAGAAAGTCTTGCAGTATGTTCATTTAATGTAAATGTACTCAGTACTTGATAGGGGCTCCTTTTGCTTTAATTACTGCCTCAGTTCGGCGTGTCATGGAGGTGATCAGTTTGTGGCACTGCTGAGGTGGTCTGAAGCCCAGGTTTCTTTGATAGTGGCCTTCAGCTCATCTACATGTTCTGGTCTTGTTTCTCATCTTCCTCTTGACAATAGCCCATAGATTCTCTCTGGGGTTCAAGTCTGGTGAGTTTGCTGGCCAGTCAAGCACACCAACACCATGGTCATTTAACCAACTTTTGGTGCTTATGGCAGTGTGGACGGGTGCCAAATCCTGCTGGAAAATGAAATCAGCATCTACAAAAAGCTGCTCAGCGGAAGGAAGCATGAAGTGCTCTAAAATTTCTTGGTAAACGGGTGCAGTGACTTTGGTTTTAAAAAAAACAAACAATGGACCAACACCAGCAGATGAATTTTCACCCAAAATCATCACAGACTTTGGAAACTTAACTAGGGCTGGACCAGAATATTTGATTATTTGAATGTTCCTTTGGTCTGTTGGGATTCGATTTTCAGGTTTGAGATTCAAATAATCCTTTACTTTTTTTTTTGAACACCTGGCATCCCCAGTGAAACGGTCTTCATTCGTGCTTGAATATACCTAGATGTTGTATATTTTCAGGCCGAACAGTTCTAAGGACTGTCATCAGGTTCAGTTACAGTTGTATTCTCGCTATTTGATCAAACAGCTAAGTAGGGCTGTCAAAATGGCTGAAAAACTAAATTCGAATTTGCAATGAAATTTGATCAAATTATAATCAAATTTAAAATGCATAATTAGGGTGAAGAAAAGCTTTTGGCTTCTCTTCTGAGGCCACAAGATATTACTAATGCACATTTATTCTAAGCATTAGAAAATATGACAGTGAAAAATGTGCATAATATTTAAAATAATGTTTATAAACGAATTATAATAAAGTAGCTTAAGGAACTATGAACAAAACAGCATCGTGTGTGCATGCATATAATACAAAGGGATGAAAGCCAATCACACAGTACATTTTTCATTTAAACTTGAGAGGCAGTGGGATGGGGAAACACCCACCAAGTCTCTAGATATGTTTTTGAAAAAATTTTAACCCACCTTAATTTTACATGGCTTTCTAAACATGCGGCTATGTTGTGCGAGACGCGAGTACAATGGTAATAGAATTTATCTCTCTCTAGAAAAATTTTAAGTATGCCCGGGGCAGGCCTTAAAGCAGCCTCCTTAACGGACACCTAAAATTCGAATGCAAAATTTTTTTTTTTTTTTTTTTTGACAGCCCTACAGCCAAGTAAGTTGAACAGCTACGATACATTCAAAATAAAAATGTCTGAGACAATCTGGTCTGTGGAGGAAACATTTACCTGTGTTGATATTATACCCGACGTCGCCTTCTGTTTATTTTATTTTTCACGTCAAGAGTTGTCTTTTTTTCTGTTATTGAACAAATTAAATATTAGATAAAAATATCTGATAATCGTCCATATCGCTTGTTTATATTACACAACCAAGGCATGACTGACGCATTTATAATGCATTCCAAAGAGCTCCGTTTTAAGCACCACAGTGGAAAATGAAACGGCTCGGCTCAAAGTGGAAAACTGGCTTATGAATCGCACATGAGTGAATGTCATGATTCAGTTCATCCTGAAGAGAAGGCAAAAATGCCGAAGGCTTCAGCTGTGTGGTAGCACTTTAAATTGTGTGAGGACAAGACAAAGCCAGTATGCCAGATATGCAATCTGAAACGACAGCACATCAAGTTTGAAAAATTACCTGAGTCCTGAAAAGCCCAATTTATACTTCTGCGTTGAACCTACATCGTAGCTACGCTGTAGGCTATGTGTAGTACGGCGTAGCCTGACGTGCCTCTCCCCAAAATTTAACAGCGTGTCAATTCTACGCTGACTGCAAGTGCTGTGATTGGTCTGCTAGAACCCCTCCCTCCGTATGTACTTGAGTTTTGTTAAGGTGTTTATGTGCACTTTTATATATTTTACTTTTATATACTTTATAATATATTTTAATGTAACACCCTCTTGAATAAAATAAAAACTAAGCAAAGAACAAGTGTCTTATCATTTATAATACTACATAGCATTATACATCAGTAGTTGTCCGCGACCAACAATGTTGATCTGCCATGGTGAAAGTCCTTGTGGAGATTGAAAGAATTCTGTCTTCTCTTGTTCGGTTGTTGTCACTTTTTTGTAGTTTTAAATTATGATTTGACATTTATTTGCCGCCGTCACGGCTATAATGCTTCTCTGACGAGACGCTTCTTCTTTGGCTTTTATCGTGGTACTGCAGGATACACCAACAACATGCCCCTGGTATAGCGGTGTGTCCCTCAAAATCCACTTTTCTCAAGATATAATTTTTTTTCTATTAATTTGAATGTTGTATTCGAAAGGAGATGCAAAGAAATTACCATTGTTGGGTGATAGATTTTTTAGAGTCACTTATTTGCTTTTAAAATGTCAATGACGTCATACACATTCATTAGCAGAATGCTAACGTGTTATGGGCAACTCAACCTGTAAGAAATAAAAAAGGACATGTACTCGTTCATTCAACTTTCAACCTATAACCCAATTTGAACTTGCAAAACCTACAGTTAGATCAGAGATTTCTCAACGGCAATCGGGTGAAAGGGGCAAATTTAGCCGTCTAGCCCCATAGACTCCCATTCATTTTGCACTCATGGTGATCACCCCCAGTGGAACTCTGGTGGTACTGCAACCAAAATTCTGTACAATAGGACTTAATAGGGAGTGGGAAGGCTCTCCATAGACGGACTCTGGTATAACTGTGTAGATCATGTTAGGTCTTCATCTTATATGTAGGTAGTGCTGACAGAATTAGTTTCTTATCTCTGTTTTGTTCGGCTCTGGTTTAAATCTAATAATAATAATAAAAAGTACTATCAGACTTATTGTTATAGGTTTGTATTTTATAAATTGTCTATTTGTATAAATTTGTATTAATGCAACACACATTAATAGACTAATACTCAAAAATATAGCCCTGCAAACGTAATAACTCTTTAACATACACTACACTTACTGTCATTTCAGTGCTGTAGTGTAGAAAACCTCTGACCAGATCTGATATCAAGCCTTTATTGAACTTGTATCTCAAAGAACTCAACTATTTGATGAGTGTGAACAAAATGACATGAAGTCTGTTAGAAATGTTCCAACAATTCCATTGTTTTTGATGGCAGCATGTGACTTCTGATTTGAATGTCAGGCAGGTTATCAGACTGTCAATGTTAACAGACAGCAATCTTGTTCAGAAAGTTGCTTAATGCGTGGTTTTTCCAAAAGATTTCACTGTAAATGTTAGTATAGTAACTATACGGCATATTATACTGTATACTGTAAAATAAATAATTAAGTCTGTCACACTGTCAGCCTGGAGTGACGACAAAATAGGGAAAAATAAATATATTTCTTGTTTTGTTTATTTTACTTTAACAATTAAACATTTTTTATTGAACGAATCAAAACAATGGGGATGTGGTTTATAAAAAACTCAAGTAGCGCTGCACAGTTTGGAGGTGAAATATAATTGTGGTTTATTTGGTAAAAATTGCAACGTTTTTATAAAAAATTATTATAAATGCTGTTGTTGTCAAATTAAAATATTACTGTTTTTCTTTTCCGTAGAATTAAATCAATCAATCAATCAATCAATCACCTTTATTTATATAGTGCTTTAAACAAAATACATTGCGCCAAAGCACTGAACAACATTCATTTGGAAAACAGTGTCTCAATAATGCAAAATGATAGTTAAAGTTAAAGTTCATCATTGAATTCAGTTATGTCATCTCTGTTCAGTTGAAATAGTGTCTGTTTTAATTTGCAATCAAGTCAATGATATCGCTGTAGATGAAGTGACCCCAACTAAGCAAGCCAGAGGCGACAGCGGCAAGGAACCGAAACTCCATCGGTGACAGAATGGAGAAAAAAACCTTGGGAGAAACCAGGCTCAGTTGGGGGGCCAGTTCTCCTCTGACCAGACGAAACCAGTAGTTCAATTCCAGGCTGCAGCAAAGTCAGATTGTGCAGAAGAATCATCTGTTTCCTGTGGTCTTGTCCTGGTGGTCCTCTGGGACAAGGTCTTTACAGGGCATCTGTATCTGGGGCTCTAGTTGTCCTGGTCTCCGCTGTCTTTCAGGGCAGTAGAGGTCCTTTCTAGGTGCTGATCCACCATCTGGTCTGGATACGTACTGGATCCGGGTGACTGCAGTGACCCTCTGATCTGGATACAGACTGGATCTGGTGGCCACGGTGACCTCGGAACAAGAGAGAAACAGACAAATATTAGCGTAGATGCCATTCTTCTAATGATGTAGAAAGTACGGTGTTATGTGAAGTGTTCCGGTTCCAGTTTACCTAATTAATGCAGCCTAAAAATCCTTTAACAGATTTGGATATTAAAAGCATATTAGTATGTTATGTGTATGCCAGGTTAAAGAGATGGGTCTTTAATCTAGATTTAAACTGCAAGAGTGTGTCTGCCTCCCGAACAATGTTAGGTAGGTTAGGCGCCAAATAGGAAAAGGATCTGCCGCCCGCAGTTGATTTTGATATTCTAGGTATTATCAAATTGCCTGAGTTTTGAGAACGTAGCGGACGTAGAGGAGTATAATGTAAAAGGAGCTCATTCAAATACTGAGGTGCTAAACCATTCAGGGCTTTATAAGTTATAAGCAATATTTTAAAATCTATACGATGTTTGATAGGGAGCCAGTGCAGCGATGACAGGACCGGGCTAATATGGTCATACTTCCTGGTTCTAGTAAGAACTCTTGCTGCTGCATTTTGGACTAGCTGTAGTTTGTTTACCAAGCGTGCAGAACAACCACCCAATAAAGCATTACAATAATCTAACCTTGAAGTCATAAATGCATGGATTAACATTTCTGCATTTGACATTGAGAGCATAGGCCGTAATTTAGATATATTTTTGAGATGGAAAAATGCAGTTTTACAAATGCTAGAAACGTGGCTTTCTAAGGAAAGATTGCGATCAAGTAGCACACCTAGGTTCTTAACTGATGACGAAGAATTGACAGAGCAACCATCAAGTCTTAGACAGTGTTCTAGGTTATTACAAGTAGAGTTTTTAGGCCCTATGATTAACACCTCTGTTTTTTCTGAATTTAGCAGTAAGAAATTACTCGTCATCCAATTTTTTATATCGACTATGCATTCCATTAGTTTTTCAAATTGGTGTGTTTCACCGGGCTGCGAGGAAATATAGAGCTGCGTATCATCAGCATAACAGTGAAAGCTAACACCATGTTTCCTGATGATATCTCCCAAGGGTAACATATAAAGCGTGAAGAGTAGCGGCCCTAGAACTGAGCCTTGAGGTACTCCATACTGCACTTGTGATCGATATGATACATCTTCATTCACTGCTACGAACTGATGGCGGTCATATAAGTACGATTTAAACCATGCTAATGCACTTCCACTGATGCCAACAAAGTGTTCAAGTCTATGCAAAAGAATGTTGTGGTCAATTGTGTCAAACGCAGCACTAAGATCCAATAAAACTAATAGAGAGATACACCCATGATCAGATGATAAGAGCAGATAATTTGTAACTCTAAGGAGAGCAGTTTCAGTACTATGATACGGTCTAAATACTGACTGGAAATCCTCACATGTACCATTTTTCTCTAAGAAGGAATATAATTGTGAGGATACCACCTTTTCTAGTATCTTGGACAGAAAAGGGAGATTCGAGATTGGTCTATAATTAACTAGTTCTCTGGGGTCAAGTTGTGGCTTTTTTATGAGAGGCTTAATAACAGCCAGTTTGAAGGTTTTGGGGACATATCCTAATGACAGTATTAGACCAGTAGCACATTAAAAATGATGAATTACTGCATTTAAGAAAAATAATACAATAATTTTATTTTAGATTGCTGTAAAATTACAATACAAATATTTATGACTGTCTTAAATGTTTAATTTTAAAGTGCAAAACCAGACTCTTCAGAGGCGTTTGAGAGGTTACACAACTCAGGAGCTGGACAAACACGTGTCTGTGTAACTGTGGACAGATGCACACTAACAATCACATGCGTGTGTGTGTGTCTGTTTCAGAGCGGCAATGGCCACTGCACCCTACAACTACTCCTACATCTTCAAGTACATCATCATCGGTGAGTGTATCAGCAGCAGTGAAGCATTCAGTCGTGATTCGTCAGGCTCTCATGTCTGCTCTCTCATCACAGGAGACATGGGCGTAGGGAAGTCCTGCTTACTGCACCAGTTCACAGAGAAGAAATGTAAGTATGAGTGATTGTCAGGCCTCTCCTTCAGCATGCTCGATCAACATCTTGAGCCAGATAGAATGGGTATATGGGTTACATGAGTCCAGTAGAGTTTTAAACATCCAGTCATTCACTAATAGTTTCAGTATGGTATCTTCACACGAAAATGTGCGAAACAAACATATAATCTCACAGTAATGGGAATACATGCAGATTCAGAGACACTTTCCTAATGCTGACATCCTTCTGAAGTTCCTCCTAGTGCTAAGATCTGAGCTGCTCTTAAGTTAACATGATGTCCTACACACACACACTGAGGCTACATGATGTGATTCTGATGTGAGTCAGTAGTTGTTGTTGGTGTTCACCATGAACGCTCTGCTCTCCTCAGTCATGGCCGACTGCCCGCACACCATCGGCGTGGAGTTCGGCACCAGGATCATCGAGGTGAGCGGTCAGAAGATCAAGCTGCAGATCTGGGACACGGCAGGTCAGGAGCGCTTCAGGGCCGTGACGCGCAGCTACTACAGAGGAGCGGCGGGAGCGCTGATGGTCTACGACATCACCAGGTACGTCAGCCGAGTGACGCGTCACTCATGCTGCTGTTATCTCTAGCGATGGAAACACATGCTCTGTCTGTGTGTCCTACAGGAGAAGCACATACAACCACCTCAGCAGCTGGCTGACCGACGCCAGGAACCTTACCAACCCCAATACTGTGAGTACAAGCAAAGTCTGGACTGGAAAGACACAGGTTGGGCTTAAGGCCTTCTCACACTGAATGCAAAAATTTGGCGGGAATGTTCAATGCAATGACGGTTTTGAATCAAAACAATTCAAACCAGGCACGATCATTTGCGGCATGAAAAAGCAAGGATTTTTTTAGTGCTGTGTGTCAATTTATTTTCTCTCCTGTATGCACGGAGCTTTCTTTAGAACTTCTGCATTAAAGGAACACTACACTATTTTTGGAAATTCATTCTCCAACTTCCCCAGAGTTAATAAATTGAGTTTAATCGTTTTTGAATCCATTCAGCCGATCTCCGGGTCTGGGGATAGCACTTTTAGCATAGCTTAGCAATCATCATTGAATCCTATTAGACCAGTAGCATCGTGTTCAAAAATGACCAAATTAATTTCGATATTTTCCCTATTTAAGACTTGACTCTTCTGTAATTATATCATGTACTAAGACCAGCAGAAAATGAAAAGTTGCAATTTTCTAGGCCAGTATGATTAGGAACTAAACTTGAATTCTGGCGTAATAATCGAGGAACTGTGTTGCCGTAACATGGCGCAGTGATACTACGCAGTCTCTGAAAATGGGACCACTGCAGCCATATTACAGCAGCAGAGTTCCTTGATTATTACATATCTGTGGAAAAACGCATTGTTGGTCGGCTCCATCCAGCGTGCAGGTGTGTATTATCAGATAGCAATCAATCAGTCGTTTCCTGCTTGGCGTGAAAGCAGCATTCGGTGGTGATTAGCCTCATTTTCACACTCCGATTCAGATTTCATTAACTACACAGAGCCACTGTTCACTGACAGGCTGCCTAAAATCATGATCATATTTTGCACGTTGTGCGCAACTTGACAGTGAACAACGGCTCTGTGTAGTAAATGCTGCTCCACGTGAAATCACACACGTGTAGAGATTTACCGCCGATTATAGAAACGGCTTTACCGACAAGATGTACATTAAATATTGACCAAAATTTACCGTGCATCCCTAATAAACAAGTTGTGTCTCAGCACTATAGCATTGTAGTAACATAACATAACATGTTGGGCCATTAGCAAGACACTTGACACCTACTGATATAGACAGTTAATTCTTTACATGCAGGTGCACAACGCACATGCTAGTTTGCAGTCGGTAGTAGTCTGTGCAGTGTGCTTCGGTCCAGATGCAGTCGACGTGAGGGAGCAACACCATCAGCTTTCGTCACTGCGGGTTCTGTGAGGACAGCTTGTTGTGTCCTGGGCTTAACAGGCAGTGTACTGATAGGATAGCATCAACCTAGAAACCACTGAAAGCACAAAAACACTCTGCCAGCTGCCTAGCAGCCACATCTGTATGAATGAGTCATGTCTCAGCACTGTATCATAGCAGTCACAGGGTTGAGCTCTGTTGACTTAGGGCACTGCACAGTATTGATAACATAAAAAACCCTGCAGCCTCTTTCACCAAACTGTGACATCTAGTTTAGCAACAGCAGGCAGTCAGCCGCGGGTGTGATTGACAGGTTGGGGGTGGGGTTTATGGTTGGTTTGGCTCAGAGAGGTTTCTCTGGTGTGTTTGTGCAGGTGATCATACTCATAGGAAACAAAGCGGATCTGGAAGCGCAGCGGGACGTGACGTATGAAGAAGCTAAACAGTTCGCTGAAGAGAATGGTGAGTGAAGCGTATGTCTGTCACATGACCGATCACACGACACCGTTCTGATTTCACGCTTGTTTGTGTGCACAGGTCTGCTGTTCCTGGAGGCCAGCGCTAAAACGTGAGTAATTCCAGCAGCTCCAGCATTATGGATGTGACGTGTGCAGTGAAAACATCACAAATAAGTCATCAGACAATGTGTTTATGAACTAAACCAGACGTCAGAAACATATCCGTCTGTACACATGTATTTATGAGGAAAACCCAAATGCTTTAAAAATGTTCACAGAGCTGAACTTTGAGAGAAATATGCTATTTAACATTATTATTAATATTCAGAGAATAACATTTCTGACACCAATTACTCTTCCATACTCTGTCCATCCGTAGCAACTACCCAGAACTCCCTAGCAACTAGCTTTAACACAATGCTAGCATGTTCCTTATATAAAATTCCTAAAGATAACCGCATGTTTATAAGATTTTGGTACGTTTATATATGGTGCTTTTTTAGCATGATGCTTGTATGTTCCTAACATTTAAGCATGTTGTTAGCATGTCATAGCATATGAATAGGATTCAAGTTCAGCAAAATGTAATCTATTTGAGCTGTCACGAGATTGTATTGGAAAGCCTGGTCAGAATGATTGATTTAACTTTAAGTCTGAAAGTTTTAAAGCCATGCAGTCTCTGATGGATGAAATATTACAATATTAGCACGGTGCTCGCACATTTATGTTAATAACATGCTTTAAATGTTTTCACACATTGCTCATATGTTCCTTCCTAACGTCAACATTGCTAAAGCACATTTAGCACATATTGATAACAAGCTAATAGCATGTTTATAACGTTTTGACAAAACGCTGACATGCTCCTAGCATATTTTAGCTTGTTGCTTGTGTGTTTTAGCATGTTAGTGTATTTTAATGTTTTACCATGTTGCTAGTGTTTCAAACTTTTCTTAGCATGTTGCTAACATGTTTTATTATGTTATTATCATGTTTCCAGCATGTTGTGCCACCTCATAAAATAGTTGGGTTTTCCCAAGCCATCAAGTTTGTCTTGATCTTTTATTTTTATCTAGATGTGTTCTTCTTGTTCCATGAATCTCATGTGAGTGTATAGATGCTAACCGTGTGTTTGTGGTCACAGAGGTGAGAATGTGGAGGATGCGTTTCTGGAAGCCGCCAAGAAGATCTACCAGAACATTCAGGACGGCAGTCTGGATCTGAACGCGGCCGAGTCTGGCGTGCAGCACAAACCGTCAGCGCCGCAGGGCGGCCGGCTCACCAGTGAACCACAGCCGCAGAGGGAAGGGTGTGGCTGTTAATGACCTTCATCCTCCACAACCATCCTCCTCTTCCTCCATCACACACACGCTCGCGTTGCAAGGCAACCGCAGAGAGGATCATGTGCTCATTTCCTCCTGTTTCTCTCTTCATCTGTCCATCCTCTCTCTCTGGTCAGTGTGTTCTTCAGTTCCCATCTTCACCTTCCTCTGACTGCACCGCTGCTCATCACATCACACGCATCAGTTCAGCTTCTTTTTATTGATTGATTTTATAGCCCAACAATGTGACATCACAGAAATAAGACCCATACTGAAGGAAGTGGCCAAACGTGACATCGATTCATAATAATGCTGCTGCTGCATGGGTTGTGTTAGGATCGTTTTAAGAACATCAAATACATATCTGCTGCCATTTTTCCAAACGTATGAGTGTCAGTGTGGTTGTGACGCATTCAGAGCAGTGAAATCGTGCAGGAGAATCAATCTGTTTGTGTTAGTCACCTATAGGACACCCGTCTGATGTGCATTCAGATAAAAAGCACCTGGGTTGAGGGTGCAAAATAATGCATCAGTTTTTTATGCACCTGCGGCCAGAATCATGCATTGCATTTTTTCTTAATCTCTAAATGTGCAGTGGTCTCATTGATTTCACTGATCCCAGATTTATAACCTAATGAAACGTCTCCTTTTGCAAACTCGCAATCACGTGCATGTCACATGTGAGCGCATGTGTGAGTGTAGAGTCAGTTTGGGTCAGACAGCTTTATGAATCAAAGGCAATTTACGGAAAGATTAATTATTTAATCGCTCCCATCTCCTTTTCTGCTCCTTCATTCTATCAACATTCATTCCTCTGTCCTCACCACCATTATTTCATGTTGCCTTATTATTTTTCACGTTAATATTATCACCGTTTATTCTCAGCTAGCTCAACATGCAGTTCAGTCTTGAGTTAAACAAACGGTTTTACAACAGTGCTACTGTTTTTGTATAGATCTATGAAATGTGATGGAACTGTCTCCAGTCACTGCATTGGCTTGTATATTAACAGCACCACCGCAAATTCCTCTGAAGCAGCATCTGTGTCTTAATTCAGTGTATGTACCATATGAAATCAAATCTGATTCAGCTGCTGTAAATAAGGCTGTATCTGTTGGTGATGTAACAGAGCACTGACTCCTCACTTGGCGTATACATCACAAACTCTCACACATCCAGCTGAAGAGACAGAAGGCAAATTCTCCTTCAGAAAGTCTTAAAAATGGAGCTCAGATCTTGACTGATCTAAGGCAGGCACTAGTCCTTTTGAACTGTCTGAATCTGCGATTTGAAAGACCTTGCTGTTGACATGAACAAAAACAGTACATATGTATAAACTTTGAAGGAGCTGTGCTAACGTTTGAAAATCTGTTCTTGTGTGTATATGATTTTAAAATGTTGACATTTTGATTTTAATGACGATAATAAAAATGTAGACAAAGTGTTTTTGCTTCATTCTGAGTCAAAGTTTTAAATGAAGATAAACCACAAACACATGCATATGCAAAAGCACATTAGAACAGAGAGCAGACAACATGAACACACTGACAGAAACAAATTACGTTGTTCAAGTAGAAAAATTGCTTTGTATTTTTTGCAATAAAAAAAAAATTGCACCAAGGTTACAGGAAGAATCAACTAAAAATAAGTGATGTGTATTTACAAAGATGAGCAATTAGTCTACAAAAGGGTGAAGCTTGAATACAAATTTAATAGTGGCATGATTTTAAGAGAAAAAAAACAAACAAACATGAAATGTCAACACTGGTAGTACCATGTTGAATTAAAAGCTTGTGGTTGGCCTCTTCCTCAGGCGTCGCAGTCTAATGGCAAAGTGTTGGAAAAGACAAACTAATACTGAAAACTACACAAGCAAAACAAACACAAACGTTTTAGTAAGATAGTCATTGACTCAACTCCCATCACCTCAATAAGAATCATGGCTTGTGGTCACTGGATAAAGCTGCTCCGTCAAGTCCGTGATCCTGGAGCACTTCTGTCAGTGGTGTGTGGAAAACCTTTGAAATTACGTCAAGTGGTAACTGAAGATCTTACAGAGGACATTACAAAAACATCTATACCTATACTGTTTCTGAAGCGCCGATTCTCACTTCCAAATCTTTCTCCTTGAGACAGTAGTGTTTCATTCACTGACCAATGATTCATGTTCAGCGAGTCTCTTTAAGGCAACCGTAGTTTTGGAAAGGCATGTGTGTAGTAATTGTGCTGTAGGAACACTTGTTCAAAACCCTTGACGGGCCTGGAAAAGGTGAGAAAACCTACTTAACGACCCCATCAGTGAAATGTCAATCATGGCACAGTGTTGCAATCATACAATACTTGATCAGTCGGTTTGAAGTTCCTCATATCACAGGGACCATTCACATCTCACAACAAAGCCCTTTCTCGACCAACCACACAAAGAAAACTAAGCTGGACACATCAATAAACAGTCTTTATCAATACTATGATCATGAATGTAATCAAAAATATATTTTGATCCCTTGAAAAGTGTGAGGCACATGAGGTGTTTTTCTGTCAGTCATCTGCAATGCTGAGATAATGCTGTCTATAACAAATACTTTGAGAAAATGGAGAGAAGAAAAGTCAAGGAATTGCAGACAAAGACTCATAAAATATCAAGTCACTAGGGCTTGGACCTGGGCTACCTTAAAATCGCCAAACAGAGTCTGGAGCAACATTACTGGTTCCCCTGCATTTGTGCACTGCTAGTAATAAGACACTGAATCGTTCTTAAATGTTCCACTATTTGGCATGAGAAAAGCTGAGGTGGGTTCAATGGAAATGTATGGCACGCCACAGCCAACCAAGAGAAGCCCCACACTTAGAGATATCAGTTCCATCTGTTCTCTTCTCCGCTACCTCTGAACTATGTCACTGATCTCCTTGATGGAGCAAAGTAGCTTTGAAAAGTCTTGTGTTGTGTTGGCTCCCCCAGTGGCAGCAGGGCAGATCTGCAGCTCACGCAGGCTGCTCTCCAACTTATTGATGGCTTCACGGAAAGTGAACTTGTTGCGCATCTGCTGGATGGACTCGACGTAGCTTGCGCAATACTTGGACAGATTCTTGCCAGCTTCCAACACTGCACTGTGGCTGCCGGTTTGCTCTGAAATGCGGCCAATGGCAGCTCGCACGAGCTCCGTGCTCTCCAAAACCATCTCGCGTGTAATGCAAGAATTGGAGAGTCGCTCTGATGGCTGGCGTGTTTTCCTTAGTGAGCGGCGAGTCGTCATGAGGGGAATGAAGTTGGATCCTGGGTCACCAACAGCCGATCCCGTTCCCATCCCTGGTAGCTGACTGCTTGGGGATGTCGGAGAGGTCTTTGGGGGCTGCACTTTTGAAGTGTTTTTAGGCAATTTTTTGCCACTTTCTTGGGAAAGACTTGTCCCCCTGCCTTGTTCTGTGGATCCAAGACTTAAAGGGTTTTGTTCAGAGAAGCCTTTGACTTTGGTATCCGAAGAGATATCAGAAGTGGGATTCCTCGAAGACTTTCCAGATTTGGCACTAGAGACAGGAGGTGGAGGAGGAGCCGGTTTAGGTTTTGTAAACTTCCCCTTCTCTCTGTCTCTTTGTCCAGGGACTTCAGAAGAGTTCTTGAGCCTACGAGGTCGGCATTCATCACCAGATGCTCCCAGAGGTGGAAGCACCGCTTGCAAGGCACTTGTTTTGGAATTTTCCATCTGCACATGTGGCCGACGGGTGAGCTTAGGTGTCAGAGTCAAAGGACTTGATCCAGGACTAGACTCTGAGTCCTTAAACACTTCGTCAGGTGCATCTTCAATTTTCTTGGGAAGGCGTGGTGGCGGGGTAAGGGTGCCACCACGTGGCAAGCCATCTGCTTTCTTGCGTGGTAAAGCTGGCTTGCCTCCAATGGTGCCAGAGTCAAAGTGAGATGACTGGATGTCACGCGGCAGGGTGACAGACTTCCACTCAGTGCGTTCAGACCCTGGGGGCATGCTAGAAGCAGAAGAAGACCTTAGGAAGCGCTTGGAGTTTGACATAGGATCTTCCTCTGTGGCTGGAGTTGTGGCAAGCTTCCCTCCACCACCCGATGTTGTTGCTGTGCCCTTTTTCCGTGAATGTGAAGGGAAGAGCTGACCAGGATATACTGGGGCTCCATTGGTCACTCCAACAGCCATGGTATTGTTGGAGCTAATCAATTTGCAAGGGTCAATGCTGTGCAAGGCATCATTGGTGGAAGCCCCGTTGTTGAAATCATCTTTGCAGTCAGGACCCAGTCCTTTACGATCCAAGTGCCCATCCATCTTACCAAAGGAGCTGCTGCGCTTTGGGGGTGCCGGGGCGGTTCTCTTCTTTTTCTTGATTAAACTGAATGGATTCATTCGGAACTTATCTTTATCTTTAGGTAGGAGGCGATCATCTTCGTTCAAGTTACTATCAAGGACAGACCTCGGGAGCATCGGGGGCCCTATCACCTCAGCCTCTGCTGCATCTGGAAAGGGTAAAACTTTATCAGTACAATCGCCCACTCTGCAGAAAGTAACTGAGAATTAACTGTGAATATTGGGAAAGTAAAACTTACCTGGACTGTCACCATCCCTACTGTCCATATGTCTTCTTAGTGTCCTCGTCTTAGTGGGAAGTTCTGGTGCCTGCTGTATTGGACCCAGTGTCAGCTTCTTACCCTTCTTCCCCAACTCTTTCTCCACCTCTGTAACCCATGAAGATTAAAGATGAGCTATGAGAAAAGTCCACACAAATCTCTCTAAACCGGAGACAAAATCTTACCATCAGAGATACTGGACTCTTGAAACATTGTTTCAAATGCCTGGTGAGTTTCAGCAAAAGAAGGCCGCTCTGCAGGGTTCCATTTCCAACCTAAAGATAGAAACACTAACGTCAGTCTAAAAGGCAACTAAAGACCTGAATTAATTGCTTAATTGTAACCATCTTATTCAAATACTTTAGTTTGTCTACTTTTTGCTCCTTGGATTTTCTTCAGTGATCCAACAAGCTACTTACAGGCCCTCATGAGCTCATAGACTTTCTCTGGGCATCCTTCGGGTCTGTCCATGCGGTAATCTTTCTCTAGTAGCTCGTACACTTGGGACAAGTCAATTCCAGGATATGGAGACATCCCGTAGGTGGCAATTTCCCAAAGCAGGACACCAAATGCTAAAGAGTTAAAGCAAGAATTTTAGTTTTACCCATAAGAGAATAATGAGTGTTTAATTGATTTTTGCTTACCCCACACGTCTGACTTAATGGAGAACTTGTTATAGGCCAGACTCTCTGGGGCGGTCCATTTAATGGGAAACTTGGCTCCTACATGGGCTATGTAGGTTTCTTCCGTCATCAGGCGACTCAGTCCAAAATCTGCCACTTTAACTAAGTTGTTTTCCCCAACTAAGCAGTTACGAGCAGCCAGATCCCTGAAACAAGAATCAGGTGTTAACTGGAAACGTGTCACTTCCTATAAATACCGTAAGGGACAACCCCTTATCCTTGTCCTGTAATGTTTAGTCATTTTTTTTAGTTCACAGAATGATAAGACTGGAATGGACACGGTATAAACAACACAATAAATACATTTTGTAAACTACCTGTGAAGGACCTGACATTATAATTGTTTCTGAAATTGACTTCTTAACAGGGCTATTCAGTTATCTTGTGTGCTACTTTTTGTAAATCAGGCCGAAAGAATGATACAACTGCCTATATAGTTAATTTAATTATTGTTTGTCAAAGTGCTATAAAACCTGTTCTAGCTATTGTGAAATACCTTCTGTCTGTTAAAGCATCACTAAGAGAAAGGCTCTAAGCAGAAACTCAAACTATACACATAAAGCTACTATAAACAATAGTATGAAAAGCCAAGACATTGAATATTTAATAACAATTGACTGGATTTATTACAAACGCAGCACATACAATCGTCTATGTAGGTGTCACACCTACACTGCAGAACATCTTGCTCACCTGTGGATGAAGTTCTTCTTCTCCAGGTACTCCATAGCAGAGGAGATCTGCGTGGCCATGTAGAGCAGCACCACAGCATTGACCTCCTCATGATCACATTCACGCAGGTAATCCAGCAGGTTTCCATGAGTCATGAACTCTGTGATGATATAAAACGGAGGTTCCCGTGTGCAGACACCTGACATTAGAGAAAAATAGAGTATATTACGTATAGAGTATATAAGCACTATCATTCATATCTCCATCTAAAGGCAGTTTCTTGTGACAAATTCAAGTATGATGTTTAATGTGTGCGTTTTAATTTAAAATAAAGGTAGTTGATGAAGTCAAAGTCGATTCCTAATTCTAATAATTAAACAACCCTGATGTACTGGCCCGTTACTGCTCAAACCTTTTTATAAAAATGCATTTTAATTGCAAATTATATTAGCGCTTTACATTTTCTACATCATTCTTCTGAGTTATTGTTCATCTAGATCAGTGGTTCTCAAACTGGGGTACTCCATTTGCTCACATGCACCAAAAAATGTGCAAACAGTAAGAGATGTTGTGGCAGGCAAGGTGCTTAGGTTCCACCTACAGGACACGCCCTCCATTACAGATTTAAAAAGAGGAATAAAAAACAAGGCAAGACATCTTTAAGGCTGTGTTATACTTTCCGCATGAGCAATCTGAAGGCGCACACAGACAGTGTGGAAGTAGACAACTTATATTTATACCACCGTAAGTTTAGGCTGATGGTTCGCTCTGAAACAGACATGTGAACAAACAATTGCCAATCTGTGCATGTCTTTATATTGTTTTATTGATAGATTGTACAGGTTCGAGTAGCAAAGGGCTTCTTTATAAAAATATGCAGAGCAGTGCTAAAAAGTTTGTTCCTGAATGTCTGATTGCACGCAAAGCGTGATCTGTATGAGTGACTGAGCGTTTGTGTGCGTAAGATACAGAAGACAGCGCATTAGTTTAGAACTCTTTTTCATTTTATTTTCTATTTTTATTTTAAAAAGTAGAATGCATTCATTTGTGCAATGATATTTTTGTATATATTAATATGAGTAAATTACAATATAAATTTATTAGAATGAGTAAATTATTATTTATGGGCTTAAAAACTAAATGCAAACAATCAGAATGTTGTACCTGGTGGGGAGTGCCCAATGTTAACATTACCTATATTGTTCAGTGGTACAGTTATGGAGACCCTTCATATGGCAGAGGTCAACTGCATATAGTTAGCACTGGCCCTTAAGTATGCAGTGTTTCATAAACGGCTGTTTTACTAAATTCTAAAATATGAAAATATGAAATTATAAAAAACACTGTTGTATTTGCACTCTATGACGTAAACAAGCCCAACACGCATGAACAGCATGAAGGAAAGAATGAAGGAGAAGCTTCATTCCCATTGCGTTGTCATTCCCCTTTCTAGCACGCACAAGTAACGATTTTCTGTCAACTAGGGATGCACCAGTTGACCGGCCATAAATGGGAACCGGACAGTTTTTACTTAAAATAAGTGATCGGCAATCAGACAGTTTTTAAGACTTTTTTTCGGCCGATTTTTCCAGAAGTGTGCTCGTGTGCACAGACTACATTGTAAACATTCGCTATCACGTAATGGAAGTGTGGAAGTATTTCGAAACCCGTGCGCAGGACACGGGCAGCCGTTCATTACATGAAGTGCAGAACTTCATGTCTGAGGCACAGTTAGCCGGAAACAAACAGCAGCTGGTACACTGGCGCACAAATAAGAGCCTTTCCCTGCGCAAGCGTAATCACCTGCTGTAGCACAATGAAAAAAAGTGCTTCATTCATCCAATGAAAAATTTGAGGGTAATGATTCACATCTATATTTTTTAATTTGAGCAAATAGTTATTTATTTTTCATTGGCTCAAGTAAAAAAATATAGATGTGAATCATTACCCTATTTTTTTTTAATTGGACGAATGAAACACTTTTGTTTTATTTTTTTTTCTTTGTTTTATTCACACCAACACTTTGATTTTAACATTTTGGATTTATATAGCATACTTTTTTTATTCACACTGGCAAAACTTTCTTTTTTTTTTTTTTACTTAAAACCAAATATAAAAACTAAAATACTGAATGCTGATTAAGAAACACCTTATTGAATGGGTGTTGATTGTGTTGTTTGGATTGTAGAACTATGCAGTTGTTGCTTTTAATTTCACATGGTTACAGTTAATCTTTTAATTTAAGGCCAGTTCTCTTTAGTTTCAACACAATTCAAAAACAAATGCTAAATGCTGATGTCTGTACCATCTGTGTTTGTATTGAATGTAGGCTACTTACTGTGCAGTTACTGCTGTTAATTTCAGATGGTTACGGTTATTGTTTTCAATAGCCAAAAGCCAGTTTGGCCTAGTAAATACCAAATAAACATCTTGTTTATGCATACTTTTCCTTTCCTTTTTTTTTTTTAAATGCAAATCAGTATCAGAATCGGCCATGAAAAATCATGATCGTGCATCCCTACTGTTAACCAATCAATGTTCTAGTGTGAGTCTACCTCCACCCTTTAGGTATTGGACTACTGTGCTAGGTACCCCAAAGGAGGGGGCCCAAAAAAGTGGTACGTTATGGTTTGTTATTTTGGTACCATTCACAACTTCTGACTATAGAAATGGAAATAACTGTCTGCCATACTGTACTGTACCATGCTGCTTGCCTGGAGAGGGTATGCGACTGTAAAAAGTTTGAGGATCACTGAACTAGATAAAATCACTAGTGGACCTTCCTGACCCAATTATGATTGATCAGACATACACTGAACAAAATAAGAAATTCAACACTTTTGTTTTTGCCCCCATTTTGAGCTGAACTCGAAGCCTTTTTCACAAATCTGTCTAAATCTGTGTTAGTGAGCACTTCTCCTTTGCCGAGATAATCCATCCCCTCAGGTGTGACATATCAAGATGCTGATTAGACAGTTTGATAATTGCACAGGTGTGCCTTAGGCTGGCCACAATAAAAGGTCACTCTAAATTGTGCAGTTTTATCACACAGTAACTTGACACAGATGTCGCAATTTTTTATGGAGCGTGGAATTGGCATGCTGACTGCAGGAATATCCACCAGAGCTGTTGCCTGTGAATTAAATGTTCATTTCTCAAGCCATCTCCAAAGGTGTTTCAGAGAATTTGGCAGTACATCTAACCGGCCTCACAACCACAGACCACGTGTAACCACACCAGACCAGGACCTCCACATTAAGCATCTTCACCTCCAAGATCATCTGAGACCAGCCACCCGGACAGCTGCTGTAATCAGTTTACATAACCAAAGAATTTCTGCTCAAACTGTCAGAAACCATCTCAGGGAAGCTCATCTGCATGCTCGTTGTCCTCATCGGGGTTTCGTCCTGACTGCAGTTTGTCATCGTAACTGACTTGAGTGGGCAAATGCGCACATTTGATGGCCTCTGGCACTTTGGAAAGGTGTTCTCTTCACAGATGAATCCCGGCTTCCACTGTACAGGTCAGATGGCAGTGTGTATGCTATTGTGTGGGTGAGTGGTGTGCTGATGTCAATGTTGTGAATTTAGTGGCCCATGGTGGCAGTGGGGTTATGATATGGGCAGGCTTATGTTATAGACAACGAGGTGCCTTTTATTGATGGCATTTTGAGTGCACAGAAATACTGAGACGAGATCCTGTGGCCCATTGTTGTGCCATTTATCCACAACCATCACCTCATGTTGCAGCGTGATAATGCACGGCCCCATGTTCCAAGGATCAGTGCACAATTCCTGGAAGCTGAAAACATCCCAGTTCTTGCATGGCCAGCATTGTGAACAATATTTGAGAGAAATAGGCATTTTGTCTACATAGAAAAAGTCTTAGATCTTTGAGTTCAGCTTATGAAAAATGGGGACAAAAACAAGTGTTGCATTTATAATTTTGTTCAATGTATAAATGCAGGACCAATCCCCAAACATGCCAATGCCTGAGAATGTAATAAGGTTTAGCGTCAAATCACAAAGACTGCGCTGTAATTATATATATATATATATTTTTTTTACTATTTTGAAATACTTTAGCATTACATTTCTTTATTAATTTTTATGATTAAAAAAAAAAATATTATGTATTTCCCCAATTTGTAAGTTTTAGTCCCTGTACAAATGAATAAAACTATTGCACACTAAAGGTCATGCAGTGTGCAGCACAGGAGAAACACTGGACTCACCTAACAGCTGCACTAAGTTTGGGTGCTTGATTTCTTTCATGACTGCAGCTTCTTTTAAAAACTCTTCCACTTCCATTGTGTCCTCCTGCACAAAAGAGAGAAAAAAAAACATGCCTTCACTGTTTTAAGCTCAAAAATGTATGATTTAGACGTGAATTCTTATGCTCTAATGCAATAGAGGGTCACAGACAGCAGAGAAAAACAATGCTATATATGGATAATTTGACAGTATTTCCATTGTATTCATCAGTCATGTGGTAAAAGCTCATCAAATTAGACAGATTTGAACATGGATGTGGCCTCATCTTCAGAAAGCATAAACAAAACTACAAAAGGTCCAAGCAAATGCTATAAGCAGGTGTGATGTGTTCTCGATGTCTTGAGAAGCTCCAGTTTGTCTCTATTTCACTGACCTTTAGTGTTTTGACAGCCACAGTTAGGTTGTATTTCTTCCAGACACCCTCGTACACTTCTCCATACTGCCCTCCGCCCAGCTTGTGTTTCATGGTAATATCAGTGCGCTCCATCTCCCATTTGTCATAGTTGGGTGAGACGCCATAGATGGTGGGCTTGTTGCGTTTTGGCGCTGGGTAATGAAGCGTCGTGATCAGACCATCGGACACCGTGGAATGATGATGAACCAACTCCGCCAGTGTGTTGAAGCGGCTCTCTGACGACACATACAGCTGCAGGGCGAGAGACACGAGAGTGTGAGCATGATAATAGGCTCAGAATCAGCCTCATGCCAGCCAACTATGCTCAAAAAAGAGCAGAAGTAACAATACACAAGTTAAAAGCTCCATGCTGTACCGTGATAAAATACCATTTATTTTAACATGACTTATTGCTTGTTTGCACAATGCAACTAAATAAACCACCGGACTGCACCAATAAATCAAGCACATGTTATGTTCCTTCTACTCTCAGGCTCGAAGTTTTAAAATTATTTGAGTCAAGCATTTCATGCAAGTATGAATTGTTGTTACAGCATTTCACACTAACATTTTGTGCTCTGTTGAGCAGATTCTTAAACAGCTCTGACTGGCCATTGTGTTCACATGCTGAAATTGTGTTCTCCCGCTTTTATCTGTAAGCACTCGATGATCGTTGTAGTCAATCAAAGACATATCTGTAAAGTACAGAAACACAATGGCCAATCAGAGGTTTTTTGCGCATGCATAATGAATATGCTTTTTAGTGACACTAGTGAGCTGTTTTTAATGCTATAATATAAATATTGCTGTTATCTGTGAAAGCAGAAAAAATTGTCAAGTGCTTTATAGTGTTTTTTCTTTCAGATACCCAATAAGTCAAAAAGTACATAAACAATGCCAGCAAGTATGTGAGCTGTTATCAAAGGAGGCCATTTTTGTTATTATGTGAATAAATACTGTTATTTGTCCAAAAATTCCAATAAACATTTTTAGAAGACTTTATTTTTTCTTTTGACAGATTCCTCAAATAATGACAGGTGGTCTAATAAATTGTTAAGCACTGTATGTTTTCATACTATTCAGTTGGCAAATTTGTTTTTAAGGACATTGGGTAGAAAGTCGAATAGTGTTTTTGTCAGTAAAATTAAAATAAAGAAAATAGGGGCTTTAAAGGGGGTCTCTTTAACGAAAAAATAATCGTCCAACTAATCGATTATCAAAATAATCATTAGTTGCAGCCCTACATGCAACAATGCTCAAAAAGCTAGCAGGAAATGCTGGTATCATCACATTTGAAAAATTGCAGCAGCGACAACAAGACAGGTACTTTTGACAACAAAAAAGTAAAACTGGCACAGGATTTAGGAGTGATGTGTCACGTCAAAGATCGTAACATTTCAAGAGTGATGCGCTGTTTCCTCTACAAACTCCTAATTTCTGTGTGAATGTATTATTAAGGTTTCTTTAGTGAATTCATGCATTTATATTAGTGTTGTCACAATACCAAAATTATCATTTCGATACCAATACCTAGTCAAGAATTGCGATTTCGATACTTATTCGATACTTTTCCTGAAAGGGAAAATACACTCAAATATCATTTCTATGCTTTATTTTAAAACCAGGACAACATTCTAATCATATAACACACTAATAAATGAACATATGAACAGCATATATGTTAAACATTTGAACTAAATATGAAATATCAAAATTAGGGCTGGGATAAATGATTATTCTTTAAACGATTAATCTAGCGAATATTTTTTCGATGCATCAATTAATTCTTCAGACCAATTCGATTTCGATTATCTCCCCATTAATTAACTACTAACAATTTAAACATGTTGATTTACATATCTGAATGAAAGATGAATTCCTTAGCATTGCAATATATGTTTATTGCTCTTAAAATTACAAAATAAAAAACTGACTAACTTTGCACTTGTATAGAGATAACATTCAATAAAACCTTGAAGCCTTGAAAACACATAGCTTACTGAAACAAGCTTACTGAACACATAGGGCCTAGTTTACTGAAAAAAAGTTCTTCTTTCAGATGAAAATAACAACAACTTGATGTCTAGCATTCAATAAAAAAGGTCACCCAAAATACTTGTTTAGAGCAATTGAAAGAATACAGTAACCAATGTAAACTGGAGGGCTTTAAAGGGGGGGTGAAATGCTCGTTTTCACTCAATATCCTGTTAATCTTGAGTACCTATATAGTAGTACTGCATCCTTCATAACTCCAAAAAGTCTTTAGTTTTATTATATTCATAAGAGAAAGATAGTCTGTACCGATTTTTCCCGGAAAAACACGAGCGTCTGTAGGCGTGACGTGTGGACGGAGCTAAAGAATCACGAGTGCCAGTAGGCTTTTGCTTTGATAGCGTTTGGAAGCTTGAGGACAAAACCAACCAAAACAACCATGGCTAACAGTCAGATTCACCATATATTTATGATCCAGAATCAGATCCAGGGGCTGAAATTTAACAAGAGCAGCAGCAACAACGGCAACAACAGCGTCTCTATGTGGTATGTACTGAAACTGCATATATATTTGCTTAGCGGTTTTGGAAAATGACTAAGTTCCACTTTGTCGTCTTTTTTTTTTTTTTTTTTTTTTTAAGCTTTACATGTGGAAAGTGCAGTTTGATGACAACATCACATGTTGTTTACTTGATGTGCTTACACTCCGACAGCTAAGTTAACAACACAGATATTTTAAGCAGTTTTACTCACCACCTGCGTTTCCAACACACGATCGTGCCCCCTTTTTCGTTGGGACTGCATTATCCTTAAGAAATAAACGATGTGCAAATCCGTCGTCAAACTGGGCCTTGTTTGTAAAACAAGCATCTTCGAAATGCAGGGAACAAACAAAAACACTTGAACATCTAGTTGATGCTCTGTAAAAATAAACTCCATCCACTGGTCCCTTAATGCTGTTTCTCTTTTGGTAATCTGTGCAGGGTTGTCTTGCCCTGGCAACCAAAAATACACTCCTTTTGTGATATTTCGCGACACTCTCGCTCTGATCAGTGAATGTCTCTGCTCTCTCTGCTCTGCTATACGGGAGCGTGCGCTCTTCCGGCAGACGTGTCCTTAAGACCCATATAAGGAAATTCCACTCCATCTAACGTCACACAGAGCCATACTCGAAAAAACCTTTCCGAAACTTGTGACAAACCGGAAGGAGTATTTTTGGAACAGAAATACTCCTTTAAACGTACAACTTAATTTTTGAAACTTTGTCCATGTTTAGCATGGGAATCCAACTCTTTAACAGTGTAAAAAACTCAGTATGCATGAAATAGCATTTCACCCCCCCTTTAAG